>NC_072731.1:159481108-159693369 GCF_026930045.1 Uloborus diversus | reverse complement strand
TTGTTGTTGTTGAGGAGAGATCTTTACAACATTAATATTATCACGAAAGATTAATAAGATATTATCACTCTTAAAAAGAGTGAAATCTATTGCGGGTGCATTCATTCTTTCTGAGTGCTAGCTTTATCGAAAAAAGACGCTTTACGAAAAAACCAAGACTAAAATTCGTCCCTATTCGCGTGAAATTCGGAAAAAATCCTTTTGATGAGCGAAAAATAATAACATTCTTTAAAAGAAGGACTCAAAAGCATTTTCATTGGTTCGATTCTGTCACGTGATTTTGTTTAGGGAGAATCTTCTATACCTCCACGTTCGGCTTAACTAACGTTGGTCGCGAATACCAAGTGCATGTCACTATCTAAATGTCTTCATTTAATGAATTTAAACAATTTTTGTTGCCGAATGAGATTTCTGAAGGAAATGCACAAAAACTACATGGTAATTGCGAAGAATTTTCTTTTTTATTAAAACTTGTAACTGTTAATATGTCTTGAACTGCTCGTATATCGTTACAAATCACCCACGTGCAATGTTACGGCGAACTTTTTGTAACTTTTCCTTCCAAATAATGAAACTTCATCAACAATTTTGTTTCGGTCATCGAATCAAAAATATGACATTTGAAACAGTCGTTACCATCTTTGGTGTGTGTGTGTACTGTATATATATTTTAGGCAGGTGTTACACCCGACCATGCGCAAATCTAAAGCTCGGATACCGAATCCGCTCCCGATGGTCGGAGCTCCAACCACTGCACTAATTTTAAATTAATCAAATATTGTTTTTGTGTATAATAAACTTTAAAGAGTATCATGAACTTTGTATATTACACTCATTCATGTGTAACGGGCCATTCATTAATTAAGTATGGGTCCTGAGAGGGAGGGGATTAAAAATTCTCTACATACCCTTGCTTGGAGAGGGGGGAAGGGGTTAGATCCATTCTTACGTAATATTTTCCAAGCTGATATTTTATATAGAAATCCGCGGTCAAGTGGTTGGCAAATATTATATTTCATTTGCTTCAGGAAGGTAAAAGTATGTATTATAGGATGAGCTGTTTTTTACTTGTGTTTCAAAGAATGAAACGTGTAAAATATAATAAAAGAATCGCACTGTGTTTTGCATGTCTTATTTTTAATTATTATCGCATTATATACAAAAATTATTTGTCGAAAAAAACATTCGGTCTAGATTTCTTACAGTAAACATTTCTTTACTCAAAATGTTTAAAAAAAATAATGATAGTTAATTTAAGAACGATCCCAGTGATGCAATATTTGTTATTTTATTATTGTGAAGAAAAAAAAGAATCTTACGTAAGATGGGTGGGGGGGGGGTGAGTCTTACATACCATTACATAGGAGGAAGGAAGGTCAAAAATTGCCAAAATTGTCCTTACGTAATTAATGAATGGCCCCGAAGAAACAAAAAATGAATTCAAACGTATCTTGTCACAATTTATGAGTTACTTTTTAAATTAATTTGGACTGATGTAACTTTTAAAACATTATTAATGTTAAAAGGCACACCGAGAATATAAATATAGAGTTTTAAAATTTTAAATCTATTTATTTGGTACTGTGTGGGTTTTTTAATTTTATTTCAATCTTTAGATTGGGAATTGTACGTAATATTGCACATGGGTGATTTGTAACGATATACGAGTAGTTCAAGAAATATTACCAGTTAAAGTTTTAATAAAAAAGAAAATTCTTCGTACTTACCATACAGTTTTTGTGCATCCTCTTTGGAAACACTAAAAACAGTTTTTTTCCCTTTTTTTAACTTAAAAACTATTTTTTTTTTCAAATGAAATAACAGTTTTAAATTCAAATACACAGTATAAGCACATGAAAACACGTTTAAAAAACAATTTCACCAAATGAGAGTGAAATGATTTTACCTATTTTATTCTAAAAAAGAGTGAAATAGCGGCTTTCCAAAACGGAAAGCAGCCACTCATTTAGAATATGAATTTAGTCTTAAAAAAGAGTGAAAAACACTTATCATAAAAAAATTTTGAAAAAAAATAAAACCGACTTCAAAATTGCTCTAAAAAGTGAAAAATAATCTTATTCTTTAAACACCATCGATAATACTTTTAAACATAATTTTTGAAGTTGGCGCAAAAACGATCGAGAAAATCATTCACAGCCATAACTCAACTACAAGTATAAATTTAACCAGGTCCAGTTTCTTCACTACCACATGCATATTTGAGTAACGATATAAATGTTTCGTTCCTAACTTTGGATGATTTTTTGATAAAAATATGAACGAAGCATGGTTACACTGGATTTTACTTTTTGTTTTTGCGCCAACTTCAAAAATTATGTTTAAAAGTATTATCGATGGTGTTTAAAGAATAAGTTTATTTTTCACTTTTTAGAGCAATTTTGAAGTCGGTTCTATTTTTTTTTTCAAAATTTTTTTATTTCATTCTTTTTAGTGTAAATGTAGATATTTCAGTAAAAGTAAGAAGTTACCTTGTAAGAAGTTCGGCTCTATATCACTGTATTGCTTTAGAAAAGCCTTTATTCAAAATTATCATTACAATTACTATTAATGTTATATGGCACCGAACTTTTATAATAATGAGTTTCATATTGTCGCGTAGATGAAGATAGCGAAGACAATGTGAAAGCTAAATGAAGCGAATACTCGTTAGTCTCAACTCGAGATCTTTATTCAGAACCACGAATGAACGTTAACTCTCCCTATATACAACTTGAGAATGTGCTGGAACTTTCCAGACTTGGAAAGATACAGAAATTAATAGAACATTCGAGAAAATACGGGAAACAGTAGAAACGAAATTTTAGTAAAATTCACTTTGTCCTAGTCGGGATTTGAACCCGGGTCGCTCGTGTGGGAGGCGAGAATTCTACCACTGAGCCACCGTTATCCACGGATGAAAAGTGCGAACTTCGCTACAAAATCATTTAATAGGGAAATTGCATAAAATTTACTGTTTTTTGCCCATAACTTTTTTTCTAAAGAACAAATATGGTCAAACAAAGTAATAGGACCTAAGTTGAGCCATCCCCTATCCATTAAAGAAAGAATCATCAAAATCGGTTCACTGGGTGAGACGCTATGCGTGGACAAACAAAAAAAAAACATACATACGGTATGAATTGATAACCGCCTCCTTTTTGAAGTCGGTTAAAAAGGGAGTGAAATTAGCTTATCCAAAAGGAGTGAAAATAACCGCTCCGCAAAAGGAATGAAATTCACTCCTATAAGGAAAGTGCGTTTTCAATACTGGAAAGGAGTGAAAATTTACTCAGTCTGAGTTAAAATCGCTGGAATTTTTTAAGAGAGTAATAGCATATTCAAAAAAATACTTCCATAAAACAATAAGCTGTCTCTGATTTTATTATCTGCATAGATAATATACATTTTATTAAATATTTATTTTATTTTCTTACCCACAATGCTTGCAACTTGAAAGGGAAAGATAAACCATTTTCTGGCACTTAGCGCAGCGTCGGGGACCTGACAGGGTTCGACTCAACCTACAAAAATTAATACATGCTATTAGTACTGATTTATTTGTTCATAAAACATTATTTATTGTCATTACATTTTATACATGAAATACACCGCCAGCTCAGTCCTTTCGACCGAGGGCTGCAGTTTCGTGCTTATTAGCACTCATCAGCCTGGCACAGGAAGTGACTGAGCTGGAGATAGAAAACTGGAAGCCAAGAGTGCCAAATACACTGGTAGCTACTGTAGAATTAGCACAGACCAAACAAGTAACCGAAGCAATAGTTCGGTTCAACTCGAATTTTGAAGGCAAGGCAGGTATATTCAGTAAGTTACCGCCCTATAGCCAGGGCTAAGGCAGAAATACGTGAAATACACCGCCAGCTCAGTCATTTCCAGCCGAGGACTGCAGTTTCGTGCTTATTAGCACTCATCAGCCCGGCATAGGAAAGTGACTGAGCTGGAAATGGAAAACCTCTTAAGGAAGCCAAGAGTGCCAAACAAACTGGTAGCTAATACAGAATTAGCGCAAACCAGACGAGTGACCGAAACAATGGTTCGGTTCACCATTCAATGGTTCGGTTGAACCGAACCATTGTTTCGGTCACTCGTCTGGTTTGCGCTAATTCTGTATTAGCTACCAGTTTGTTTGGCACTCTTGGCTTCCTTAAGAGGTTTTCCATCTCCAGCTCAGTCACTTCCTATGCCGGGTTGATGAGTGCTAACGAGCACGAAACTGCAGTCGTCGGTTGGAATGACTGAACTGGCGGTGTATTTCATGTATTTCTGCCTTAGCCCTTTCTATAGGACGGTAACTTACTGAAAATACATCTTATGTTTAGTTGACGGCTTAAACTTAACGTGCTTAATTCATTTTGACAACCTCGCAAATAAAAGGTATCTTTTTCCTCTTTTTACCATTGCCATTGCCGTTAAAGTTATTATACAGGGATTTTGCCGTTAAAGCAATCATATGGGTGCGGCAAGATAACTTTAAAAAAAAAAACCCTCTATAACACCTTTGTGTGAATCAGGTTTTTTTTTTTTTTTTTTAATGTAGTTGCATATCTAAAGTTTTGCTCTACAAGGATTTAAAAGTCACATCAGAAAGGTATACGAGTATTAGGCTCTCGGTGCTTTAGAACTTACTCTTTTTTTTAATTCGCAAATAAAGAAAACCTTTTCTAAGCTGCAAGCGACTGCAGTGACAATGGGGTCGTTTCCAAAATTTTTAAAGTATTTTTTTTTCTGAAAGAACATGCTTAAAAACATAGGATCTAACCATTTTTTAAATAATTTGTTTAAGTTTAATATTTTTAAAAAATTACTTAAATCGTTGCGCTTTCATTGTTTACATTTCTCGCCGATGACATCACAAATGATGAAATGCCATTCAGTGTTGCCATTCACAGAGCAAAATATTTAATTCGCATCTTTACTCATGTTTATTGGCAACAATATGGTTGATAGCAAGCATAGAGCGCAATATTTAATTCGCTTCTTGATTATCATAACGTGGAAACGTAGTAGAAAGATGCGGCAAAGTGCATCATTTGTGACGTCATCAAGACCACGCCTTGTTTGCAAAATCGGACATTTAAAAAAAATTAATTAAAAAAAATGTTGGAAGAATGAGAGAATTTTCTGGGTCCATGTTATTTTTTTTACTCATTCTATCAATTTCAGTGACTAAAAGTAGTACTTTTGACTGAAGGAAACAATCCCATTGACTTGTTGGTAACAATTAGTCACATTTGAAAATATATGTCCGAAAAATAAGCTACTTACTTTTCTTAATAATTCTGTTTATTACTCCTGAATAACAAGTACTGAAAACTTGTTTATCGATCTTTATGCTCCTCCATCTCTTTCCCTTAACGAAAACATGTTTACAAATTTGTTAATAATACCAATGACGTTATTCTGCAGCTATTACTACAAAATCGTTCTTCTGCATTGTTTTCGCGCTTTTAATACACAACACATACACAAAAGAGCCAAGCAAACACAAGCAACACAAAATACCAAGTTAATTAAGCTGCTGCGTCTTGAGCTTGCTTGATCAGCGCTCTTTGTTCTTTACAGTAGAACGGTAAAAGAAGAAAGAAAATAGAAAGAAATATTAACATAAGAAGTATGTAAAAGTGATGCTACTCTGGCAGAAAACATTTATTTTTTCTTAATCTCTTTTCTGATACTAAGCTTAATGTTTTCGCAAAATAAAACGAATTTACAAATATTAAATAAATTTAAAAAGCAAAGCACTTTGTTGGCATCATGTAAATGCGCTCAACAATTCTCAGTTATGAAAAATTGAAAATTTCTCACTGAATAATTGTCACATTGCAGTGCTGACGGAATTCAAAATATTTGTTCATTATGTCCGTGAAGTTTTGTGCCGAAAATTCATTCTTAAAATGGCCAGATCTAAACAATCATTTTATTCGTGCATTTTTCACCAAAATGTCGCTGAGATAAAGTTCTTCAGAATCAAATCCACCGTTTCAATTAAAATTTTAATAAGGATTGAGTGTTCACCATTTAGAGCATTTTTTTAACCATTATTTACATTACTTGATACAAATTGAAAAAAAAAAAGAAATATTTGAACCAAAAAGTCAATTAGTATGAGACTTAAGTGTTCTATAAACTATTCTCCATTTTCCCCTTCCATTCGTATAACTTCATGAAATTTATTAAAATAAAATGAATAAATACCAACCGACATCGACAGTTAGCTACTAACTTCAGAAAAGTTACTCTTAAAAAAATAGATCTATAATTAACAGCATTTTCTAGAAAATAGTTCTTAGTTATTTTTAAAAATTAAAAAAAAAAAGCACGTAGGGTAAATTTTCACTAATATTTTAATTAGCGTTCAAAAAACACTAAATTCGGTAACAATTTATTGCATACGATCAACTGTATGTTTATCTCAAAGTTTGTTCACACTCTTTGAAATACAACACTGATTAACATTAAGTAAACTTTGTTTAACAAAGTTTACTTAAGAGCAGAGGGGGTTGCAGAGGGAAATTTTATCCAAAAGGAGCAACTCTAAAATGATCCTCTTTTTGTTTCACAAGACAAATAATTTTAATACGAAAAGGAAACAACAAAAAAGATAACATTATTCCAATCCTCCGGTGTAATCCATCCCTGCGATCGAGCTCTTTCCAAAAATATCCTAAACTGACAGATCGAAGACTATTTACGTCACTAAACCCGTATAAAAGGGAGATGAATCCTGATAAAAATAGAACGCGCTGTGGCTATAATCGGTAATAAGCTGTTCTGACGTACGGCCACGAGCTTTGTCCTATTGGCGGAGTCTGGCGATCAGAATTACTAGAGAACTACGGTCAAGATCAACAGACTGAAAAAAAGAAAGTTTTCTGAGGATACTTTCTATAAATAGGCCCACTCTAGATCTAAGCATGTCGGTTGTTCTTTTCTGCGCTTATTGTTTATCTCAGTTTTGAAACTCTCTTCTCATATCTCAGTTCAATCTCGTTTTGTAGCAAGAAAGATTAAAATGAAGTGAAGTAATTCTTTGCGGAGTTTGAAAGGTGTAGAAATTCAGTAAAAAATAAAAGAAAATTTGAATTTTTGGCATCTTGAATTCAAATTATGTTTTTCGAAGTCACGAGTGTGTGTATGTCCGTGAGTGTGTGTGCGCGTGTGTGTGTTCAGGCGTGTATATGTAGGCGTGTGTATGTATGTGTGTGTGCCGGCGTGTGGACCTGTGTAGACGTGTATAGGCGTGTGTATATAGGCGTATGTGTGTGTTTGTGTGTAGAAATATGTGTGTGTATGTGTACGTAGCCGTGTGTACAGGCGTGTTTATGTGTAGGCATGTGTGTGTGACGGAATAGATGCCGACGCCCAAGAGTGGTTCCTCTCGCAGAGACCGGTGGGCAGTGGAGCTCACAGAGTTAAGATTTATGCCTAAGTTAAGCCTTGACTGGACGCAAACGATATGTAACCATGGCGAAGAAAATTTGCCCGCTTAATAAATATTAAAATAACGAGCTAACTCATTCTCGCTGTAATGATAAGCTGAAAAATCAGAGAAAACTCCACTTTGCTCAAGTGAGGAAAATAAGAAATTCTTGATTACTCAATAAATGAATCGTAAATTAGTTACTGTTCCATAACGTTTGCTAATGAATAAAAATTCAAACGTTCATGCATTTAGAGGAACCACAAAATATTAAAGAAACCAAAAAAGATATTTGGCCATTCTGCGTCATAAAAAAACTGGGATTAAGGAGTAAATTTCATAAATTGATTTACTTACTATGTACAAATAATCTATGGGTTTTCATTAAAGTATCACTTTTATTTACGAAGATATAAGCATTTCTATGAAAAATACCTATTTCCTCTGAATGTGTTTGACTCGTAAGTGACAGAATTTTCCGCCTAACGTAACCAAACTTTTGAAAATTTGAGAGCATACATGAGAAACATTTCGCTGAAATTTGAAATGAAAATGTTTAGAATTTGATAAAATATAAACATTTAAAGCAATTTAATTTTCACAGCGAATGAGCAAAAAATAGACTTTCATAATCTCGTAGCTAGGTATATATGGCAATTTATGAAAAAAATCCAGTTCTTAAAACTTTATAAAGTTATCGGCGATCTAGTTTTATGTTAATGAATCTCTGATATGCTTTGAACTATAAGGGATCCTCAAACAATATGTTTTGACACTGAAGATTGACAGCAAGTGTTGCCGATTTGCTAACAATCCCTTAAAATTTGGGGCATATGCGAAAATCTGTGAAGTATAGTTCCTTAAATCGCCGATATCTTTTTTATGTTTCAGGGCATTAAGCTGGATTTCTTTTTTGAAATTTTTTTTTAAAGCTGTCAAAAGTCTAAAAATTCAGTGTTTCTCATGTATAGGTACTCCCAAGTTTTCTAAAAGTTTGGTAAGAGAGGACGGATAACTCTGCGTGTTACAAGCCCAAACATTCGAAGAAAAGTAGAGTTTTTGAATAAATTACTTATATATCTCCGTGAATGTAAGTGAAACTTTTACGAAAATCCATACATTGATTGCACATCGTAATTAAACTAGTTTGAAATTTGCAACTTATTCTCAGCTTTTTACGGTGCAGGGTAGATCGAAAACGTTTTTTGATTTTTCAACTTCTTGTTGGTCCCTTAATCTCATCATGGTTTAGTGTTTACAGGAAATGACCTACGATGATTAATAAAATTTAAAACTGACCTTTAAATCAAGGTAAAACATCCAAATCGAAACGGGAAATAAGGAAATACCTTGCAAAATATTTTCTTGAAATTAATAGCATTTAGGTTGACAGCTATACACAGATGAATATCGAGATAGATGCACACTTCCACTATATACCCATAAATATCCGGTAACTTTCAAAAATTCTTTTTTTAGAATTTCACGAAATACCAGGTAAATTGTTTTGTAACCTTTGTCATATTAAAGGTATGCTTCAGTTCACTTTTTCCTTTTACTGATTCTTACTCACAACGTGGATTATTGAGGGAGAATTCCATTATAACTTTTTGCTACAGGTTCAAACCGTAACATTATTTCATTAAAATAACCATCGGATAGAACACTAAAATATTTAGATTTAATATTGGATTCCTCTGGACGAATAAGATTATATTTTGTGCATATCTGAGGTACCATACATCAGATCGGCGGTTCTCAACCGGTACTCCAGCGGATCGGTACTGGTTCGCAGAAAAATCTAACCAGATTTTAGAGATTTTTGCCGTTTACGTTAAAAATTTTCCTGACTCAATAAAATAAAACAAAATGTAGGAAAAAGAAGAGAAAAAGAAACTTTTTTTTTCTTTCTAATGGGGCTGTGGCAGAGGCACTGCCTTTAGCAGACCTAGTGTGATCCCCCGGCTCTCTTACACGAAGCACCACTATCGGTGGGATCCCATTGCCACGAGAAAAAATGTACCTATATCGCATAATAATAATACTTATACGACATTTTAATTTTTCACTTTCATTTTGTGAATAATCCTCGTAATTTCCTATAACCTCACAACCGTTTGTTTATTTATGTATAACTATTACAATAATTACTTGTCTTTATACTATTTGAAATATTTTATGATACGTCCTTAATACCGAGTAAAATGTTATTTACTTTTTTTAATTTATTAGTATTTTCCCTAAAATAAAAAGAAAACCTGACCGGTTCGTAAAATTTTTCCACGAGTTTTAAATGGTCTCCGAGTCAACCCTTTTTTTTTTTTTTTTTTTTGCGAAATGGAAGGGGAGGAGATAAAGCCTCACCGGTCCGTGGTTTTTTTTTTTTTTTTTCCTTCTTTTTCAAAAGCTTTTGCCGATCTGAGGGCCAAAACAGATTAAGGAACGCTGCATTAGATAACCAACCACCTACGTAAAACGCGGTTTTATCTAACTGTTACTTTAGTAAGCAACGCGTAAAATGTTTCTTAAACTTTTGTAACATAATGTGGCATTTCATTTTTGTTTTCTTTCCTTTTTCTCTTTTGAGGAGCTTTCAAACCAGTTCATTTCAATCTTTCCTAAGAAAATAATTCAGTTCTTTTAATTCATAATAACAAGAAAGTTAATTACCTCTGCAATATTTAGCATAAATTCATTTCCCCCCAGTGACACTCATAAAGCGTGGGTGTCCTAGATCATTAATCATTAAGCAAGTTTCAGAGAGTTTTTGAAGATCAAAATAAATCTTTGGGAGCTAACTTTAGGACTGCTTTATTTTAGAAATGAAAAAGAGAATAATTTGTTTTAAAAAAATGCTCACGAATGAAAAGAAAGTCTTTTGTTTCGTTCTATTTTTAAGTTATTAGTAAGCATTTTTCATACATTGATTGAAATAAAGACTGATTTTGATTAAATTGTGGTAGTTTTTACATATTTACCGTATTACCCCACATTATCCGGCATGCCGCAAAATTTGAGGGTCACCAGATTTTCAATAACACCTGACTGGTCCTTTTCGGCATGCCGAAAAAATCGAGGTTAGAGGAAAAAATGTATGTTCAGCTTAAAAATGAATATAAGTTCTATACATATCTTATTAGTATTAATAAACAGTTTAATTTTTTTTAAATATTTATTAATAATTTCATTTGTCATTTTAACAAGAAAAAATTTTGCTTAATAACGAATACTTTTACAAAAATTAAATTAAAAGTAAGTAAGCAAACAATTAAGCAGTAAGTTACCGCCCCTAAACCAGTGCTAAAGAACTTACCATAGCTATTCAATAAATAAAAATTAAACTTACCTCTCTAAAAGGAACCTAAAATATTTTTTTTTAAAAATATGAACAAATCGCAGTAACGATGATTACTTCTGAATTGATTGCTTTATTGGCATATAATTAAATCCATTGATAATGAACTACCATAAATAACAAGCACATATTATGTGCAATACACAATTTTTTTGAAAAGAAGTTTACTTTCGGGATCTATTAATTTTTTTCCTTACAGTAGTAGTTTTCTTTCTGATTGGAACTGAATGTGGAAATTTACTTTTGTTTTGTAGCAAAATAAACCTCGAATTATACGGCATGCCGGAAAATTCGAATTTCCCGGCATGCTGGTCAACCTCGCTTTTTTCCGGCATGCCGGATAATGCGGGATACTAGATCCAAAACTTATTTATGGGCTTGAACGCGTTATAATTCTGCGTGTTTCTTACTTCTGCTTATGTATCAATTGATACATTTTTATTACAGTACAGAATACATACTACAATCAACACATGAAAGAATTTACATCGAAAAGAGGAGAAAGTACATCCGGATCGAGGGTGGGAGTCGAACACACCGCTTCAATTGTGTGAAGCAATCGCTTAGACCACTCGGTCAATGAGGCCCCTAGGGAGTTTTTTTGAAAGAATTGATACGTCTACTACGTTGCAGTTGCCAAACAGTGAATGCTAAACTTAGGTAGAAAATAAATAAAATTTGTATCAGTAACTTAATTCTAGACAATTCCATTTAATCCTGTTCTTATGGTTGCGTTCGCATACCTCAACCGGTAGACCAGTGACTAACCGAGCGTTCAATGACAGCAACCGGTTAACTGGTTGCTACCGATGTCGTTCTATTAGCATCTACCGGTCGACCGCAATTTAAACTGGTTGATTGGTTGGTTGAACCAAGTGACATTTTTGGCCAATAATAAGCATTTTTCACCTGCGTGCTATTCTTCTGCGCCATATCTGCGCAAGTAACCGGTGATCAACCGAAAGTATTCGATGAAGCACTGGTTGATGAACGACCGGTTAGTAACCGCTTGACGCCATTAGCTGTCATGAACCGACCGGTAGCAAACGGTCAAGGTATGTGAACGCAACCATTGAGATACGTCGCTACTGAGAAAAAATATTTAAATATTGTTTATGAAAAATCTTTAAAAATTACTTTAATACATAAAAGTCCATTATCTTCATAAAGGTAATGTAATGAAACAAGAATCTAACATATTTGAAGTCTTTATGGGGTATTTTGTGCAACAATGGTACGTTTGATACCGGAGAATTTCCATTTTGACTAATTCTAGAAAACCATAGAAGTCTTTTTTGTTAAAAATATCGCAAAGAGAAGTGGATTACTCCGTAACTGTAACTGAATCAAAATTAAGTGTGATTGAAATCTCAACAGTACTGATTGGACTTGCTTCTCTTGTTTCACTGTATAGTTTTGCGCTCCTTGAATTTAGTTTTGAGATCGCTTCGTAACAAAGTAGGATGTAATGGGGCAAAACGGTTCATATTGGGTGCGATTTTCTTGTTTAAAGCATTTTGACTATAGGTTCATCTTTGGCACATTGATGCAGTTCTAAAATTTCAAACTGAAAAAATAGCCAGAAATATTTTTATCCATTCCACACCATTATGGGCTAAAATGGATCATCATTCGAAAATGATGTTAATTTAGAAAATTAGCAGACTTGTTTATTAAAGTAACTATAATAAACAAGTACGAAAGTATTATATTAAACAATTTAATTTTTATATTTTAACACGAAGCGGATTGCAAATCGATCTTCCCACATTTTTATGATACCAGTTTTTTTCCACAATATCTTTTTTTTTTTTTTTTGGAGCAATCACGATTGCTACTTGTTTTTATTTGACTGTTGAATGATGTCTTTTGATTTTTCCCCGTCTCCCTCTGCAGCACCACCGTCGACCGGCCCTCCCGATGTTGCTTCTGTAGCGAGCACCGTCTCCAGGTTGCATCCATATCCTACACACACGCATACACACACATACACGCCTACAACCACACTCACACGCCTACATACACGCACACGCTTACATACGCACACACGCCTACATGCACACACACGCCTACATACGCACACACGCCTACATACGCACACACGCCTACATACACACACACATGCCTACATACATACACACACGCCTACATACATGCACACACACACCTACTCACGCGCGAACATACACACACGCCTACATACACGTACACACACGAACTCACACATACACACATGCGCTTACACAAACACACACGCGTTCGTTATACCGAAAAACATAATTTGAATTCAAGATGCTAAAAATTCAAATTAATATAAACTTTTTTTTTTTTTTTTTGAAAAGTCACAAAAGTTCGCTATTTAGCCCTGTAAATTTAGGCCACAAATAGGGTCGATGCGCCACAAATTTTTAATTAGCTGAATTTTTTAGGATTAGCTCCTGAACATGTGTAGAACAAATCCTGAAACGTCCCCTAAGTTCCCATGTGAGCTCCGATCCAAAATGGCGGATCAAAGATGGCCGCTTAGTACTTTTTGTTTTCCTTATAATTCGGTTAAAAATTAAAATTTTTCAGTTCTGAAAAAAAATGTAGACTCTAAAAGTAATATTGTTTTGATACATAACTTAAAATAACCAATAAAAAATTTCTAACATTTGTTTTGACACCAAAAACTGAAATTGAACACATAAGCCTAAAATAAATATTTTTTTTGCATTTTTAGGGGTTTTTTTTTTAAATATTTTCCCTCATACAATAGTCAATAGTTATTATTTTTCAGTTTTAAAGAAATGCTATGTATGTTTGAATTGGTGCTTGTGTTTTACCGACATTTCCCCATAAAAAATTATAAACTTATGATCTGCGTATTGTATTTTTTGTCTGAAATGCAAAATTTTCGATGTGAAAATTCAATGCTGATCTGTTTAGCTGTTTGAAACTACAACAAATCGTATAGTGACTTCAAATTTCTTTTTTAATATTAAATGAATTTCAAAAAAAAAAGTCACTGTAACAATAGAAATTCCTCAAAAATCATTCAAAACGTTTTTTTCTTTTTAATAAAAATATCATTGTTATCTCAAAACGATATTTTTTGTACATTTTAGGTTGGCAATAATTATTCAAGAATGATTTTTTTTTTTTTAATTTATGTTTCCGTATAATTATGTGAAAATGGAGAAAATGTCGGTGAAAGATCACTGCCTTCAAATTTAGGAAGTTCTTTTGGGGAAGTTGAACTTCAGAAGAAAAAAGGGGTTGTTATTAAGAAATGAGCGTTCTGTTCAGTCTTCCACAGTTTTTGATCAGGAGGATGCTGTTTTCAAATCAAACAATAATTTACGAGGCTTCTCAAATATGAATCAGCCCCTCAATTACCCTCGCTTTTTGGTTGTGTTTCTCTGCGAAAGGATAAAAACATAAGCGTGGCAGCTATCATTGAATTAGTAGAGCCTTTTGTTAAGCCACCCACCACCAATCTCTTTATCTATTAAAGATGAAGGATTGCTTATGCACGCATTGGCATGGGACGAGTCAGACATATAATAAAAAGACATATTCCTCAAATACTTCAGGTGTCTTCAGAAAAAACTTCTTTTTATTTAAAGCAGTGGTTTTTAATTGATACGCTGAAGCATTACCAACTAACATTGAGAAGAAACGAAGGATGAGGTCGAAAATGTCTGAGACTACTGCTTTTTGAAGCAAATGTAGTGTGAACGAGTTTATAGACTAACTTTATGCGGAATTCTGAGAACAAATCAAGATTAATTCAAATTATGATGGAATACTTCCGATTAGGAGGAATGACTGTTGTACAAGTGGATAGGGAAAGCCAATGTATTAGTGTGCTCAATTGCGATAAAAACATGCCTGAACAGCTCCAGACCAGTCGCAGTAATATAGTAGACTTGCCAGATTTTTTAAATGTTCAACCGGGACAACGTAATCCCCCTCCTCCCACAGCTCGAGACTATTGAAAAGGGTATACAACCCTGGCTGATTTTGTCTGTTGTAGAGGGTAGTTCATTCTCAATGCTATTAATAAATGGTTTTACTAATTGTAAACCTAAACCAGGGGTAATAATAAATGACATAAGCAGATAAATTTAAACATTTAATTTAGTAAGAACAAATGCTTTGAATGATGAATAAAAAATTGAACAATAAGTACATGTACTTTTCATTCCCTAGGGCTTTTTTTCTAAACACTTTTGTTGGTTTAATCTTATAAAAATCCTCACAAGCTAATCCGAACTTCATTTTACAAGTAATTTTCCTGAGTAATCCCTCACAGTGATTGTTTTTACACTTTTTTTGGTCATCTGTAATCAAATTTATCTTTTACCGGGACATGAAGTAAACCGGCCGGGACGCCGAGATTTTGTCTGAAAACCGGGACGTCTGGCAAGCCTAAGTAATAGGTACTGATACAGATCTGCTCTCGATTCTAAGTGAAAGAGGTATGTCTGGAACATCACTGCATTTTTTTACCCCCAAAACCAATTTAATACAAAGAAAAATGTTACAACATATTAAAAGTACAAGAAGCCTTCGGTCCTTTGAAGGATCCTCTTCTTTTGCTCCACGCAGCCACAGGATGTGACTCCGACTCCTCGTCAGCTATATTCAGAAAGCGTAAATTTTAAGCTCTCAGGCTGCTAAAGGAAAATCTCAAACTGCTTTCTCTGATCTCACAGCTCTGTAGTTTTCAGCTTGATCCTTGTTGAAAAGGTCACCCAGATTGTGGGAAGTGTTGCTGAAACATCATTTTGGTGGAAGTAACATTTAATTCTCTAGACATCTTACGCTACAACTGCTATAATTATCAAGTACTCCTTCCAAACTCCTTCTTCAAATCAACTCCGACAAAATCAAAACTCTTTCTTCAAAATTTAAAGCTTGGCAACTCTTCGACCCACAAGTGCAGTTGCTTCACAGCATCTATTTTGTTTTTATCCAATAGTACAACAGTGGCTTAAGAATATTATGAACCCAGTTAAATGGGGATGTGTTATGAAAGAAGGTGAACTGTTTACAACGCTTTTGTCACTTCCCGAAGCTTCCGAAAGAATTTCGCATTTAATGTTTTGTGACTACAAATTAACCGTAATTATGTGAGACTGTGATCTAGATGCCAATGAAAACGCAGACCTTTAATGTTCCAAGTTTTGCATGCATTGTTTATATGAAACATGTCAAAATTCAACTTAAGTGCACAGTTTCGAAGATGAGGATGATGATATTGAATGTTGATGCTTTTTTTTCTCTAGATTTTTACTGACATTACTATCTTCTCTTTACATATTTTACACGCTTTTCAAAAAGATATTATCTGTCAGTTTTGAAAATACTAAATAAATGATATTCTGCAATTTTTTTGAAAATTCATTTTAAGGTCACTTTTTTTATATTATCATATTCTCATTCCAAAGCTAGAAATAGCAAGATTTCTTTGAAAAATGGAATAAAAGACTACTTGATTATTTAATAAATTTAATAAATTGAATATGTCAATCATTTTGCAGTTGATATTTTAAAAAGAATACCATAAATAATTCTTTATTTTAGTAGCTTTTTCGTTCTGCTGCATATTACGCAGAAAATAGAAATTTTAGCTTTTCACGTCAAAACAATTGTTTGAACTTTTTTATTGGTTATGTTGGATTATATATCAAAACAGTATTACTTTAAGAGCATATAGGTTTTTTTAGAACTCAAAAATCTTTATTTTTGACCGAGTTATAAGGAAAACAAAAAGTACTAGGCGGCCATCTTTGATCCGCCATTTTGAATGGAAGCTCACATGGGATCTTAGGGGACTTTTTAGGATTTACCCTACATGATATGAGGAACTAACTATGAAATTATTTCTTAATTATAAATTTGTGGTGCAGAAAATCCTAAATTTACTGGGCTAATTTTTGATTTTGTTAAAGATTTTACTTATATTCCCTCGCTATCATCTTATTTTTACGCATTTCTTGGTGCTGATTTTAATTTCATGTTTTTATCTATTGCCAGTTTTTCCTACAGCCTATTTTTGTGCTATGTCTATATTTATGCATGTCTATTTTTATGCATGTCCAGGGGTATGCATATAAAATTTTATATGTAAACATTACAAAATATTTGAATGCAAAAGTCCAATTCTTCTGGGTTATGAGACACCCACCTCACCAGTTAACAACCGTAAAATGTATACAGCATGTACATATGAAGCAGTATATGTTTCAAATCATTATAAATCTTTCCAAATCAACCAATGTATTTCATGTTTTAAATGTACGGGGTTTCTTGTCCATTGACATAAAGTCTTTTACTGAGAAAAAAAAATTGTTTTTTTTTAACTGTTAGATTTTTTTTTTAATTTCACTAAGCTTGTTACCTTGATACAATATCATCTAAAGGAATGTAGGTGGCGCTAACATCAAAAACTGAAAATGGCGTCTATGCATGAAAGAACTCCCATGGGTATCGTGAGAAGATTGAGAGTTAGCCCACCAACATTTTAAGTTTTAACACATATTTCCAATTCTAAGATGACAGTTCATATCCATTGAAAGACTGTAATGAAAAATCTCTCGCCCTCCAGAAGGAAAATTCTATTAGCACTAGCGCCTAGCACGAAGTTAAAAATCCTGTAAATCTTCTCGGAACTACAAAAGGTGCTCACGAAGAAGTGCATTAGCGTTGTGACGTTTTGAGATAAAAATGAAAATATAAAAAGAACTGTGTTTAGATCTGAAGTAATTTTTTTTTAAGAGTTTTCTCTATGAGAGCAAGACTTTATAAATATCCTGTACTTCATTCAATTCATTTAAGTTGGAAATAAATCTTCTTAGGACGCAAATATTTTCTTATAATAAGAGTGGGATCTTTAAATTTGCCTAACGGGACAAAAACGTAAAACTACCGCCCTTACCCATCTTCTTTCAAGTTTTTATGTCTAATATCTATGGAAAAAACACAGAATCAAGGTGGCCACCCCTTGGAAGTTGCCAACTAGGGCAAAGGCCGCAACATGCGCTCCCGTAGTTTTGGCACTGATTATGATTCGTTCCCCTCCCCCTTTTTTTATTTTTCAAGCTATTTATTTAGAAGAATATTACCTATTTCTCTAATTAGTTTGCACTGAACATTTGATATTTCATTTTTAGTTTTTGTATTACTGAGGTGAAACACTAAAAAATGTTACGAAATTTTTCCAATTGATATTAATTTTGTATTCTAAAAATATGCATGAGTTGCTTAATCCTCTGAGCTGCTTGAATAATTTTAAAATTAGATAAATTCTAAATAATTCATTATGGTTACTATTATTGTTATTACTATTAAATTTGAACCGTTCAAAAATCTTGATAATTGATTAATATAGACTATGAATTTACATCTCCCATAGACAAGTCTCACATAGACAAATGGTTAAGTTTACAAGGTATAAATATGTGGAAAACATTCGATGTTACTGAACATCGATGTTTTTCTGTCGATGCATTGATATCATCAATGTTTTAATTTTGGTCACTCCTATAATTGTTGGATTTAAATTAAGCAAATATGTTAATAGAATAAGTGAAGAGAGAAAATTAAAATAACGATTGTGTTTAATTTTTTAAAAAACAAAACTTTAAGCAATGAACTTTTAAAAACTATGTTTGCTTCATTTTAAAATTTAATTTAATATTTTAATCTAGTCGCTTTTATTTAAAATTAAACCTATGTTTGAAATAAATAACAAAGATGTGTGACATTTAGCAGAACTTACTTTGCTGTCGAAATGAAACATAACCTAAACCTAACTATGACCCGTTTTATCATTTCCACAAGATAACAAAATAAAAAAAATCAATATTTTCATATCTGACTGCATTTTGCAGATGTGTATCTGTTGCAGACTTTTTATAAGAAAATACCTTAAATTTGCTCTGTTATTTAATAAAATATAAAATATTTTACTTTTAAACCATTTACTTCACAAAGAAACATCTGATGCTTACTAAATGTTTTCATTTTAATGTATCAGGGGAGAAACTTTCTGAACTAAAAATTACTGTGAACAAACTAAAAAATATTATTGCAAATTTTGGTTAAAAAAATCCTTCTTGAATGTGATTGTGTGTTTATATTTTCAATTCCGCAAAGATTTTCCATCCAAACATTTTCTACTATTGCCGCTCATAAAATGAATATTTTCACACGCATCATTTGAAGTTTAAATCACCTTTCTCGTACTTCTGCAAGAACAGCAAGAAAAACTGTGTCTCATATGATGAACGATGAAAATGAACTTGTATTCTCATTCAGTTTCATACGTTCAGGAATTGAGAAATGCGTAGAAATTGTAAACGTTTTCGAAAACCGTATCTAAAATTCACCCAGAAATTTGCGCTGTAGAGAAAACTGAGAAAGTGCAGTACAGATTGAAAAACCTGCTGGAGTAGCCAGAATACAACGTTGTAACGCTTCAGTAAGCTTAAGGAAAACATTCAAAAACTTTAACTTAATAAAAGTGCACAATATTTTTCTCTGAAGAAGAAAGCAATGAAAAACCTATCATTATTTATGCTCTCTAACCTGTAGCCATGAAGCTGATATTATAAATGTGGGCGGTACCTTGAAAATTATTTTGGATGAATCAGCTGACAAATCGGCAATATATTCGGCAAAGAGGCGACAGAAATTTGGATGAAACACTAGAGGAATCGCAGTACGTTAAGCGGCTCAATTTTTTGATTGTCTCTTTTAAGTGAGAGGTAAAATTTGCGTAGTTATATAAAAACTTTTACTGAGACTGTGACTTCATGAAACCAATCAACATTCAGTCCCTACTGTAATGAATCAAATACACTGGTATAATGACCAACGTTAACGTAGTTAAATTGAATACAACAGTATACAAATTAAAGGCATCGTATTTGTCCGAAATTTTCAGTTATTGAGCAAAAGCCTAGAAAGATTCCCATAAGAAAAGAAAAATATTAGAAAAATTATTAGAAGGTCATGAGGTTTGTGGAGATATTTTGCTAAATGTCTACAATTATTTAAACTTTAAAACTAACAGCTGTGGAGCCATAGCCCGATTTTCATAATTTTTAGCGAAAAAAATCCTTTTCCATCCCATATGAAGCGAAGAGCACACTTTAGTGTACCGAACGATAGTTGCTTACTATTATGTGACTTTGCAGTACTCTACAAATGGTGTTTTGAAAAAAAGTTTCCGGTAAAACTCATGCATCCTTTTAGAGCTGTTAAAAAACAGTAGTATGGAAAAAGCTTGATATAATATTCTACATATGTTTTGGTGTTAAGTTTTTTATACTTAATAACATACTTCTATTTACAAAAATGAAAACGATGTTCGCAAGATTATTTTATAACCTTTATTTTTTTTTTTAAACTTCGCAAAATAATCTTACAATATATTAAGAAAATAAATTCAAATAATATTTATCTATAAAACGTAAAGAAACGTATCAAAAATTCTTTATTAACAAAGAAATGATCAAATTAACATTTGCAAAAAAAAATATTTTAAAAGCTGATAAATTTATATTGGTAGTTCTAACTTGAACTTATAAAAAATCCTTATTTTTGCATACTATGCGGGAACCTTTTGCCGCATGAAAGCAAAACCTTTTATTTGACAATAATTCCCGGCTTTATTACTCACAATTTTCAACTTAAAACCTTTAAAACTTTTTTTGTGTTATCCAAAAAAATAGAAAAAATTGATTTTTTCGAAGAAAATTGTAAATTTTAAGCCTCGCCTTAATATTTTTTGACTCCTTTCGCTCCTAAATATTTTTTGGTTTGGATAATTTTTTTTTATGTAAGATGTGGGTCGGTGACAAATTAAGTTTAATTATTAATTTTTTTTTATTTGTCAATTTTATTTTTTGCTATTTTATTTATGTTTTTCCTTTATGGTGTTATGCATACGAAATTTTCTTCAACCCAGA
The DNA here is from genome assembly GCF_026930045.1 of Uloborus diversus. NCBI lineage: Eukaryota > Metazoa > Arthropoda > Arachnida > Araneae > Uloboridae > Uloborus > Uloborus diversus. The sequence continues at coordinate 159,672,614 of NC_072731.1, read as the reverse complement.
AATCCCCCCTCCCTCCAAAAATATAAATAAATAAAATCATAATTATTTCATTAAAATGGACTTATATCATGAGTGTTTTGTGGATCTAACTTATATATTTTCTACTTCTTCTGTGCTACATTATTATTCTCTAGTTTTACATCTTATTACTATTCAAAATGGACGTTTTTTCGATTTTTTAAAACGTCTATTAAAAAAAAAGTTTTTATATATTAAAAACGTTCATCATTACTATTATTCTCCAATAGACGTATGTAGGATTGATTATGAAGTATTTTCACTCACCTTACCTAGAAAAAAAAAACATTTCATACTCCTCCAACCAGAGTTGAATAATATTACTTATTTACAAATACTTTACGTACTAAAAATTAGACATTTTATTTAAGCTTAAAGCTTTTGACTAGGCCAGTTTTATGTTTAAAGAAGACTTTTTACAAACAATTCAAAATGCTTACAGATGTCAAGTAAATACTGTAAATAAACATATTAACTACCATTTGAACAAAGTAATATTCTTTTACTTACTTTTTCCTGATGTCGTTCATGTTGCGAAAAGAATAACTTCGTGCCTTCTGCTGACACATTGACTAATTGAGAGCAGTGGTTGAAAGAAGATCTCAGATTTTTCATACGCATACCGTCAGTCGCCTCTTCACACTAATTGCTCTCCAGGACACATCGCTGCTGCGGCATTCCAAAACTGCCAAGTCTTCTCTGTCTCTCTGGATACTGAATATTCAGTCACTCATAGCCTTATGAATAATAAGCCGAACCCAGAGCAAATTGTGAATCAATTTATTATGCTGTCAAAAATAAAGTTGCTCCGAGTGTATGGATGGCAGTGTGTTTAAAGTTTTATATCTTTGCAGATCCTTTTGCATCTATGGATGAAGTACTGCTCTGCGGTTCGTAAACTGAGCTGTTTGTTAGGCGGCTATAACCTTGTTTCCAGTAGCATTTTAGAACAAGATATGGTTGCTTTGACTTGGCGAGATCGATTGTTTCCCTTCTCGCCAGATGTTTCAGGTTGGCGATGGTAAATGTTTGGGGGAGAATTGTTCAGTCCAGGAATGAATTATTTGTGTAATAATTATGTGACTTCAATACATGTCAAAAAGGAAGTGTAGTAATTGATTTGGATTTAAAAAATAATTCAACAATTTTTTGAATATTATGCTAATGAAAAGTTATTTTTGATTTTCATACCTTTCATTTCTTCAATTTAGTTTTCACCGTAGATAACACTTTTAAAAATTTTCAAAATAACTTCTAAAATAATCAAAATAAAAAAAATCACGTTTTGTACACATTCTAAATCACAAGATATTTCCAATAAAGTTTGTGCAGAGTAAATGTGACTGTTAGATGAAAATTTTTATAGGAAGCAAAATTCCATGTAGGCTCCAGTGAAAAACAGTTTCATCTAAACTAACGTGATTCTAAAAAAATATCATGACGGATCAATATTCAACGCAAAGTTACTCAGATCCGAAAAATACAGCAAGGAAAAGAAGGAAATGAAGCATGATCGACTCATTTCATCTCTCAATATTTATTGAACTATTGCATTAATCAATTATTTTTACGAGCTTTCCTTCTTTAATGATAGTTTTACTTATATTTACTGAGCTATCAAGGATTGATTATTGTTTTCTTTGCGCCACGAGTGACGTTCCGCTCCTTTTTCCAAAATTATGCTTTAAAAAACCATATGCATGCCTGTATGTATGTCCAACTATCTTTTGGAGAATGGCCGGAAATGGAAGATAGAGAGTGGTACCAAAAGATTCGAAATTTTTCAAGGATTCCATTTTTCAGTCTCTTTTTTAACCTCCGACACACAAAGGAAGGGGGTTATAAGTTTGACGTGTCTATATATCTGTGCGTCTGTCTGTGGCACTTTAGCTCCTAGACGGATGGACCGATTTTGAAAAAAAAAATTGTTCTAAAGGAGAGTTGATCGAGAGTGTTCTTAGCTAGGTTGCATCTTTAGATGACATTAATTAACGAAGATATTAATTAAAAACCTCTAAAAGATTTTTCGAGATTTTTGCAGTAAAAACATAGTTAAAAGTTTTTTTTAATTTAATAACAAAATAAAGAAAATAAATTTCTGTGTCTGATAAAATGTGTTTGGAACTTCCATGTTTCATAGAATTCGAATCATAATTTTTTTAAAGCAGATTTTAATAACGGCTAAGTCTTTATTCATGAGATTGATAACCGAATTCATTGTTGGCCGACAAGGAAATAAAACCCAATGGTTTAAAATTTTATATCTGTTGCCAGTTTGTATTTAATTGCAAATAAAACACTTGACATTGATTTCGAATAATATAATGCTTTTAAAGTTATTTTGAATTTTCCCTCTTGATTCTACAGTTGCGACTCAGTCGGGGTTTTTTTCAATTTTTAATTTTAATTGTGGCTTTAATCAACGAAGATATTAAGTGAAAATCATAAAAATTGCCCTTTGTTTCAGCTTTTATCTCCAGATAACGTTACTGATGTTATTTTAGACAATTTTAGTTACGTGTAACGAAATGAATTTTTGCCGATAAAATCATTGATAAAAATGTTTTCCTACCTCTGCCCATAACTGTTAGTGTCTGCTCTTTCTGCTTATAAAGATGCCCTTTTCTGAAGGAAATTCCATTCGAATTAATTGTTCGAAGTATTTTTTTTATTATTTCCATTTACTTTGGAATATTTTTAACTCTAAATGGTAATAGGTCTAATGCTTAGATATGGTAATTATGAATCATTATCTTTTATATCAGATCTAATTCAAGAATTTCTTGATATGAGAGATATTTTATTAAGTTCACTTGGAACATATTTTTCAATTTTATTTTGTCTGCTAAAAAATTGTTTCTTTTTTTTTATAACATTGCAATTTTTAACAGTTTTTTTTATTTAATACTACATTTGTGCACAGTTCTTACTGCGTAGATAATTTTAAAACAGATGATTACTTTTTCTATTACCATATAACTTTCAAAGCATCCTTTTCGTATGATATTTAGCGTAAATAAAAAGTCTGAAAAGCTGTCTGAAGTTTCACAAAGCTTTCATTTTTAGAAACGCGAAGAAATCAACAACATAACATAGAAATTTGGAAAGAAAAAATAAATAAAGTTTCAAAAAGAAAAAATAAAAGAAATATTTCAAAACCTGGCAGCAATCCTTCATTGCAAAAACTTATCAGAAGAAAATTCAAATATTCGAAGTTTATTTGCTTAAATTTATTAAGCACAAGCTGAAAGGAAGTAAATAATGTAAAATAAATAGATGATGCCTGAAAAGTATTGCGTCAAAAACTCTTCAAAAAATTGTCTCACCAATTATTTTATGTTTGGAACGGTATTTTATTCATTATTGAATGCGCAACACTTATTACCATAGTAATCGTATTTCACTTCAGTCTTAAATAAATATAGAATCTAAAATAAATGCAGAAATCAGTTATAAATTCAAAGTACAGTAGTAATCTCAAAGCTATAGTAGGACATCTTACTGTTATTTCTGGGGTTAGATGTCTTATTGTTGCTCTGAGGCGACGATATAATCCAAAGAATAATGCGTAAATCCGTAACGTGAAAAGGGGGAAATCCTCACTGTGAAAAGACTTTCACTGCAATAGGACTCTAGCTTCGGAAAAACTTGATTTACAGCGTTATTCTAGCGAGTGGATTAATGGACTGAAATTTGATAAAACGAACTTTTTATAAACTTTTTTTATATCGCATGGAAAATTTCTTCAGTGAAATTCGAAGCCCTCATAACTCTAAAAACACTTTGTAACATAAATTTTTATGTTATAATTTTGTTTGGATAAAAAGTCAAAATATTTTCATACCCTTTTATTGCGGAACTATGATTAGCTAGTTTCTACGATTTTTTTTTTCACTAATTACTAAATAATATTCTTATCAGCATCAACACTTAAATTCTTTTCAAAAAGGCCTTAATCTTTCATTGTTAATTTTAATTATTTTATTCAGGGTAAACCGACTAGTGTCTGAACACTTAAGCATTTTCAAAAATTTATAACATCGTTAAAAACTAGCATTTAGCACATGATGGTGGAAACACTTTAATTGATATTTATGTGTAATTATTTTTTAATTTCGAGACCTTTTACGGCTCTGTATTAGGTTTTTGCTGGTTTTAAATGAAAAGGAACCCAACCCAGTGAACGAACACCCCCAACTGGGGATTAAACAGCATTTCCTTTTCGTAAATGCACAGAAGAAAGTTACTACCTCTAACTCATTTAGGAAAAAATCATTTGATTTTTTTTTTTTTTTTTCAAATATTCTAGCTGTTCTTTCATTTGACAGCGCTGTATACGTAGAGTTAATAATTCTGAAGTCACTGTTTGGAAGCTACTCAGAATGCTGACTAGAAGTCGTTGAAATCTTTCATCCTACTTTGTATTATTATGTGAAACATAAAATATTTTGCAATCTTGTGTTGCTTTGAAATAAAAATAGGGAGTTTTACACATTTTGAAAATTTATTCCTTCCACTTTAATACAACTATTATTTCAAAAAATGTACATATTTTTCATTACATTTCCCTCATAGTGAAAAAGTACCCTACTTGGCAAGATGACACTGAAACAGGTCAATTATTTATTTAAAATTGTTTGTAATCAATGTCTCCTAATTTTAGATAACTATGCAATACTTAATTATTTTTTTTCTTTTTTGGAGAAGTTTTATGCAGTAACACCTTTATCTATATTCTTTGGTAACACTATAAAAATATGAATAGATTGATATTGAAAAAAAAAATTAATCGAAATCATCCTGACTGACAGTGCTCATTTGTAAACTATTTTTTCAGTCTAGCAATATCTGAGTTATATCGGTAGCGTACCTAGCATGGGTGACACCTGGGGAGGTAATTTTGGGTGTCGCTCTCCGCCTCCACCCCCCCCCCCCTACAAACACAAAAGAAAAAAAATTATGTAAACATAAAATTCATGCAATTTTCAGAAACAGCTACATTTGTGTTACAACACTATTTTAAGTGGACGCATGTTCGAAAAACAAGTAAAAGTGGAGGGTTCCTCAAACCCCGAGGGAAAACTGGGAGTTTTCCATCGGAAGGTTTTCAAATATGTAGCCTTAAAAATGTATTTTATCTTCATATTTTTCAAAAACTTACAATTCCACTTTGGGTATCACCCCCCATACGGGTCACACCCTGAGCGGACCGCCTCCCCCTCCCCCCGGTAGCAATGTCACTGGTTAGATGCATTAATTATTTTAATTCTTGTTCTCAATTTTTTATGTCTGGCGAATATATGAACTTCAAATAAAGAAACTATATGTTTTAGCTATAAAAAAAGAGAGAGAGAGATAAATCCAGTTCAAGAACGATTCGCACTTTTTGCTCTACACTTTTTCTATTACATTCTTAAATGATTTATGATGCTGACAAAGTTCAGTGGAGGCGTTTGCTGACAGAACACCTTTCCTCTTGAATACCCCACACGGCAAGATTTGCCATTTGCGTACAAGTGCTGTCTCGCAGAAATGATGCGGAAAGTCCCTCGCCGGAGCAGAAGAATGTCACGAACCCCTGCGGCGAGAAGTCTGTCTGAAGAGATAACTCGCCAAGGTTTGCATACTTGGACTGGGGTAAATTCCCGACGCCTTTCCGCGCAGGTTTTCGGTCGGAGCTTTGTTGCCGGATCAGTCCCCGGAGCAGGACAAGCGAAATGTCAAACTGAATCTGTCCGACATTATTGACAACTGGGGTTGAGAAGATAAACAACCTGAAGGCAACACGTGGGTGTTGAGGAGAAAATTTCTCATCGTTATTTAGGCGATCATCCTTTTGCTTCATGTGGAACAAATGTGAAAAGTTTATCAGTAGCGTTTCAAATAATTGTTTGCTGACAATCTTATTGTGTCTTTCAACGAAACTGGGAAACATTCATATTAAGCACAAGAACACAAGTTGGAAGTATTAATTGCAAGGGAAAGAAAAAACTAAGGCAACTTTGAAAATTAATTTAACTGAACTGTTTCTTCTCTTCCAATTGATTTACAAAATAAGTATTTGTAAAATAATTCAGAACAGTTCAAACTGACACGTTTTGAATGCTTCTTTTTAAACACAGTTTCATGATTTTTGCTCTAATAAAAGACATTGTAATGTTTCTATAGGCGCAAACGTTTTTTTGCCCAATAGATGCCCTGCAGATACGTGTTAATAAAAATATGAACAAAGAAAGAGAGCTACAAGCAATTTACAAGATACAATCGAAGGTTTTGTAGCTTTGAGGTTGGATCGCTTGCACTATAAATATTTTAGGTTATTATTTTATTTCTTCTCTTTTTTTTACTGCTTTAATTTCTACATTTTTCTCTTCTGTTGGTACTAAATACTACATGTCACGCATAAAAGCATTCATAAAAAAATAGTATGAATTTTTTAAAATGTTTTTCTAATTTTTTCTGCACTTTTTAAACATTTCGAACATATCCTACACTTTCACTTTTCAGTAAAAGCCAAAGTGATGAGTTTCTTGCTTAATTAATTATCATAAAATCACTAAAAACAAATATTGATTAAATTATGTTTCACAACTTTTAATTTCAGGGTAACCAGTACTAATTTCTATACGGTACTATCAAACAAACAAGAAAAACTTTACTTCCCTGAAAAAACTGCTTTTGTTGGTATAAAAAGTTGAGAACTGAGTGAAAGGTACAAATTTTTGAGGTCATCCTTACTTGAATACAAAAAGAGAGCATTACAGTACAAAGAAATAGTATATTTTTCACATTTCTCCAAATTGATGACAAGGGGCCTAAAAACGCGTAGGTTTTTCGAATGCACAAATCTTATCTCCTTCACAAATAAGTCCCGCAAATGTATTCCCCCATTATGTGTTCATTATAGGCTCCTTGGTTATGAAGTTGAAAATTTTTCACGTCCTTGTAAAAGCTCTTTCTTTGTTCCATGAAATAGGCATCTACATCCTCTTAAAAGCTTTCAAAATGGACATCAAGAGTACTTAATTTAAAAGACACTCTACAGCTCATTGTACTATAGATTTCAACCACAGTTTCGGAATACAAACCTGAATCTTCTCCTGGGAAAGATTTTTGGTACTTACACGCAAATACACTGCTATCTGAATGTCAAGCATAATTGATAATGATGCGAATATTCAAGAAAATGAAAGTCAGAACAGCGGGATAAGTGGAATGCGAGTGTAATGCAATTACAACAAATGAAAACAATGTAGAAGAGGGATACTAATCACCATTGTCAGTCAAAGAAAAATGAACTGACGAATTTTTTACACTTTAGTTAAAGAAATTAAAAAACAAATTGAACCGACATTGTTCATGCCTATAGTGAAGTGTTACTAGAACTTATTCTTCCGGATCTTAAAAAAAAAGTTCATATCGCTTCAAAAATAAGATGATAGGCCATGCATATTTGCGGCAATGAGGAGAAAATGGATGTACTGTCTGCCCACGGTTGCTATGAATTTGGCAAACGTCCAGATAAGATAAATCCATCTGAATGAGGGTTAAAAATAAAGTTTTGATGCTTGTGTTTTGTTCATTTCAATGTAACTCTGCTTAACTTAGCACTTCTAACACACATCACTGGCACAATGTTAAGTCTATGATAGCATAACTCGCTTTTAACGAGAAAACCCCGCTTAAAGCGAGCAACATTATTGTGTTTTTATTGATATAAATTTCAACTCAACTTATCCTTTCTCAGAAGAATTTCTTTGATACTCTGAAGTCAACCGAAAGTTGGTGATGAGTCATAAATCTCGAAAAAAAATGATTAAGGTCTTTTTTTTCTGATTTGTAGAGTAGAGAAGCATTTGAAAAGTACATATTTGTTGACGCCAATTTGTTATTACTTCCAAAGTATTCTTCCAAGGATATTTCAGACCAAATTCAAGCAAATGCAGATGAAAAAAAATTATGTAAGTGACAACGATAGTGCCAAATCTGAAGAAGTGGTCAATGGCTTTTGATATGCAGAAAAACTTAAATCTTTTTTTTGATGTCAGAGGTGCAATGGGGTCGTTTCTAAAATTTTAAAAGTATTTTTTTCTAAAAGAGCATGCTTAAAAATATAAGATCTGACCATTTTTTAAATAATTTGTTCAAGTTTAATATTTTTAAGATTACTTAAATCGGTGCGCTTTCATTGTTTACGTTTCTGTCGTGTGACATCACAAATGATGAAATGCCATTCAGTGTTGCCATTCACGGGGAGAAATATTTAATTCGCATCTTTACTCACGTGTATTGGAAACGATATGGTTGATAACAAGCGTAGAGCACAATATTTAATTCGCTTCTTGACTATCATAGCGTGGAAACGTGGTAGAAAGATGAGCCAAATAGCATCACTTGTGACGTCATCAAGACCACGCCTTGTTTTCAAAATCGGACATTTTAAAAAATTAACTAAAAAATAACTGTTGGGGAAAATAAAAATATTTTCTGGGTCCATGTTATTTTTTTTACTCATTCTACCAATTTCAGTGACTAAAAGAAGTACTTTTGACTGAAGGAAATAACCCCATTGTCGATTTTTTTTCGGGTGCACAAAACGATGTAATCAGACAGTAAGGCATTTCAAAGCAAATTAACTAAGTATAATAATAAAATGCAAGTGTGCACGAACCAAACTCGTTTTTTATGGACACTCGGTTATAACGAATAAATATCGCGATCCCTTCGCGCTCGCTATAAGCGACTTCGACTGTACTGTATTCGGAGGCATAATGCACTAAGATTTCAATTAAAAAAATTATCTTTTATAAGTCCTTAAATGAAGAGCCAGCAATACAAATCATCACAAAAGAAAAAAATTAAAAACATCTCCAGACTAATTGTGCTCCTGTCACTTAAACTTAGTGCCCAAAGTTGTTTGCTTGGATTTGATAAAATATCAGTACTTGACCAGTAACCGCCCCAATGGCTGTGAAAAAGAAACTCCTTTTCAGGTCAAACACATTACAAGCAGTTAGCACAAGGGTATCTCTGTCCAAAATATATCTCAACAATCTTCTTTGGCTAAAGCAATCCTTTTCGTTTCGGTAAAAGAATTGCATGTCCATGATTTTTAACTTAATTCGCTGAATAGCCAACGGTATTTCTGCGGCACATATCGTGACAGATCCTATATTTATACAGAAGTAGAAAATACAGATAATGATTTCCTCAAAATGAGTCGAAAAATAATAAGGACGGAATAAAATGCTGAAAATGAGAAAAGATATCATAATCAGTTGCTGCAGGAGTAAATAAAATACTAGAGAAGAAAATAAATTGTGAAATGAATCTATGCATCTTAAAAGGTTGACGTAGTGTTCTATTACGTTGGAAAAGCTGATGGCAGGTGTTCTTTCTTGTATAGTTGCTTCAAACACTTTCAGATATTTGATAAGGGTGCAGCATATGCTGCTGTAGACTAAGGAGAGAAGTTGTGGGAAGAAAATTTCTGCATTTTCTACGTTAAAACTCAAACCTACCTCGAAAGCGAAGAAACTTTTGGGTTTGGTTTGCAACCAGCTGTACCATTTAAAAGCATACCGAATCGCAGAAAACAAAATAGGAAAAATTAACATTATATTTATCACTGTCCCACTTCTAGAACTCCCACTCAATTTTCGAAACATTTTCAGATTAATTAACAGATTACGGATCTTTTTTCTTTTTAAGTAAAATGCTAACCACATTATCATTGTAATGGTGATTTCAATGGTGTGAAAGAAAACTCGGAAAGTATGCATTTTTCGTCTTTGTGCCAAATGTACGATATACGGAACGTTCATGAGGAGTAAAATAGGATAAACGCAATGCTTAACTAACTTCAACATACATGCATGCCTTTTAGAGTCAAAAACCGGTATCCCCAGGTAAGACACAAAACTCCACAAACGTCCAAATTCGTTTTCTAAGTAAGTAAGGCTTGACATAAACTTCGAATGAGGTACATTGGCTATTTTTTCCTTTGTTTTGTTTAAGCTTTTCATTGTAAAGATTTTTAGCTTGATTTTTAAAAAATTGATAAACCTTTTACGTGTTTTGTTATTAATACTGATGACTAATATAAGTTTTTTTAAAAATGATAATGAATCTGTTGATATATTACAAAACTTTGCTCCAGGCTTGATTCATCTTTTTGGATTTAAGGAATATTTTACCAAAATGATTCTGAAAAGATTTAAACTAACGTTTTCCGTTTCCACCCTTCTTACTTATTTTAAAAACTTTTTTCCAAAATTCAACCAACAGTTTTGTATACTAAAGATCGAAAGCTTTTTGTAACTAATCGTTCTTATGTAAATCATTTGCTCCTTCAAGGAAACAAAATTATGAGCAAAATAATAATATTTAAGATAACGTTAAGATAAATCATGTTAAGATAGTTTCTATCCTTTGTATTCTTTACTTTACGGTATAACTAACCAATAAATTTTCAACCGAAGCAAAATCTCAGTTTTTTGCTGAAATGTAATGCAATTTTTCCTTTTGCAAAACATCACAACTGATACTTGCTAATGCTAATCTGTAGCACTTCTTTCATTAAAATATCGTTGAAATCATCTACTTTTTACAACAGATTCGGCTCTCATCGAGAATAGTACAGCAATTACAAACTGCCGGCTGCGCATAATATTGTAGGAGATACCAGCATTTAAGTATGCTCAAATCGTATTTTGACATTTTTAATTCATGATAATATGTTTAATACCTTTTTATTATCTTTTGAAGTTTTTTCTTTCGGTTTCATTTAGCAGATGTCCAATTATCTTCATCAAAATGGAATATTATTACTGAGATCTCTTCATCTAAAGGTCTTTTCAAAACCTCATCAACAAATAGGCTTGTTCGCCTGAACAAGCCTGTGTTTGAAAAAACACTTTCTTATATGCATAAAGTATCATTTGCTTTCACGTTGGTAGTTTAATTAATCATAATTGTGAAAGTCCACAAACAGTATAAGGTTGATAAATTTTGTACATTATTCGTAAATAAAAATACTCGCTTCTCTGGTTAGATATGTCTATATTAGTAATTATCTTCATCAAAAGAGAATTTGTATTACTGAAATTCTGGTTTATTTGGAACCCTGTTCAAGTTTTCTTAAAGAAATATGCTCGTTCGTGTGAAAGTATTCGATCAATTGCTAATTTACATGCATAAAATCTCAGTCAGTTTCAAATATATAATTCTGAACAACATTATTATGATAGTCAAAAAATTATATCAAATTTGTTTAAAATGTGTACGATATTCATAAATACAAATGCTCACTTCTCTGGTTTAAACTGTGTCCATAGTAGCAGTTATATTCATCAAGACAGAATATTAGAGCTGAAAATTTTCTTGATTTAGAGTCGGTTTTGAACATTTTTAAACAAATATTCTCGTTTGTCTGTAAGTGTTTGAGCAAACGATAATTTCTTCATAAATTATCCTTTGGTTTCAAACATGTACCTGAAATCATCAATGTAAATTTGTTAACACATTTTTACACTATTAACAAATACGATGACGATCAGAGATAACACACTTTAAAGGAGCATCAAGTTACCTTATCGTGAAATAACACATGAAAAACTTGTGTGCTATTCTCAAATAGAATCGAAATCCTTGTAAGTTAAATTAATCGATAACCAATTACATTTATATCTTCAGGGAAGCAAGATTGTGGTGTTACATATTTCACTGTTTAGATCATTTTCTGGTGAAAAAAAAAATCATTTTTATGACTATTATATTCCAGTTGAATATAATATTATAATCCAGTCATTCACTAGCCTGCAACTATGTCTCAATTTCCTTAGTTTTTAGCTATATCAGATACAAATGTTATCTTTTTTCCGGATAGTATTATGATTTGGATTTCATGCAAAAAATAGAAATTTTTAAAGCAAAATAGAATTTTTGATATATACTTTATGTAATTCAAAAACACTAAATCTTAACTTCAAAGCTCTTTATTATTGTTCTAAAATGATAACTTTTCTGCTTCAGTCATAAACATGAATTATTTAAATTTCCGAAAAACTGCAAAACAACAGTAAATTAAACATAGAATTTTTATTTTACATGAAAAAGTTTGTAATTGTATCCAAAATAATACCTTGAAATGGGTATTGTACAATAAGTTTGCTTTGAGATTTGGTTGTACTAAAAAAAGTGAAAATACTACATTCATGATGATTTAATCTTATTTACAAAAGATATGATCATAAACCTCGTTCATTATCAATATGATTACTGGCTACCATCAAAAACAAAGTTTGAAATAGGAATAAAACTAGTATTTCTAGCAAAACAATAAAACAGCAATGAATAAAACATGACATTTGTTCCGTACGAAATGATTTACAAAGATATTAAAAATGAGCTGAAAAGTAGATTAATGGGCAACGCATTTTGTTTTAATAAAAAATAAGCAATCTGCCTCCAATGTGATTGAGTCTTGTTTTCAATCAATATGATAATGACTCATTTATGATCGATATACTGATTGCCTTTTATTGCTGTAAAAAAATAGTAAACCTTTCCAACAAACAATAAAACAAAAGTGAATAAAACATGATCTTTGTATCTTGTAAGATAAATTATTTATAAACACATTTAATTTAAAAACATTTTGGGCTTTGTTTATAATTGATCTGAAAATGACTTTTATTTATAATCAATGTAATGATTGAACATTATCAATAATAATGCCGAAAATAATTGTAAATTAATTTCCAACATGCAACAAATCAATTGTTAATAAGAAATATTTTGATGATTCTGTCGGAAACAATTTATAAATATAATCAAAACAAAATTGAAAACTTAATTTGCTGCATGCTCCAGCAAAAACTAAAAGTAGGAATTCTACCAAAAGACTTACATAAAGCATTGTTAATAGTAACACTTAAAGCATTAATTAATAACTTACTAAAATTTTCTAATCAAAAAGATTTGCTAGAAAACTGAAAACTGAGCAGTCAGTACACCATTGACGCGCTAATCTCAGGAAATACTGGTTCGAATTGAAAAATTATTTTTGCGTTGAATAGTCCATTCATTGAGGAAGGCTAAAGGCTATATAACATTACATTACGCTATGACTAATAGGAGTGGAGAAGCAATAAAAAAATGTTATGAAAACGGGAAAATTTATATTATAATATAAAATGCTTGGAACGCAAAACATGCGTAGCGACGGTGGCTCGACCTGAAAGTGCAGGCTTCGTAATCCAGTGAGTGTTCGAGTGAGCCATAAGGCAAATCTCGAGGGTACTTTTCAGAGAACATGCTAAAAATGATTTGTAAAAAAAAATTATATGATGTATCATTGTCTTTTTTTGTTTAATTATTTAATTAAAAAGCTGAACAATTTGTTTGTTTGAACGCGCTCATATCAGGAACTACGTGTTCGAATTTAAAAAAAAAAAAAAAATTGTGTTGAACAGTCCATTCATTGAGGAAGCTGACGAGTTTTTCTGTTTGATCTCGCTAATCTCGTGAACTACTGGTACGAGTTGAAAAATCTTTTTTGTGTTGAATAGTCCATTTATTGAGGAAGGCTATGGGCTATTTTGTTAAACCAAATTGACCGAAATATTTGTTATTGCAAATTAAATGTTTAATTAATTGTTTAGTTCTATGAATTCCTAATAGATGGTGGGGTAGGTTTAGTTCTATGAATTCCTAATAGGTGGTGGCGTAAGTAAGGGCTCTGGCTGACAGTGTCGATAGCTGCGAGAAACCATACCCATGCTACGCTGTTGTGATCAGACCCGCGCGAAGCCTGATCGGCGCCGTCGCGCAAGTGTCTTTTGAGCGCCTTTATGCAGTAACGTACGAGCAAAATATAGTTAACGCCTGGGGTGAGGTTTTTGGCATTTAATTTAGCAAAAGAAAAACAATCTGCAAGTTTTTAGTTTTGGAACTCAGTGTACGGCTTTACTTCATGTCTTGAAGTTATTTATAGTAAGGGCGGATGAAAGGGAGGAGCGATCGACATTAACTTTTGAAATCTGATTTTTTTTCCCCTTGGAAACTTTGCATTGAGCTGCTGTTAAAAAAGAGGTGGCCAAATTCAGTTAATCAAAGCCTTTTACCGCAAAATTTTTTTTAAAAAATCTTGGAATTTGCTTGAAATAATTTTTGTTTCATCTTGTCTAATAGTTCTTCAAAAAAATGGGAAACGGCTATTATGCAGTTTAAATTTCTCATATTTGATATACTGTCCAGAAAGCCAGATGTCAATTTCTGGACTACGTATTTGATCAATATTTAGTTTGTTTCAGTAGTAAATGTTTTAAAATGTAGAAAATTTTGAAAAACCCACTTTACCGAGATAGTGGTTTTTTTCAAGTATGCCTGCACGAAAAAAACGGGCGGGTTTTTTCGGGCTGGACCCGGTTTGACGAACCCTGCCTTTGACATGTTAATCCGTTTTTGGAAAAAGATAATATTTTAAATGTCAAAGTTAACGCCGCTCTAAATATCTGTCTAATCTCTAATTGATAAATAATTATTCAAAGAATTATGCCTGTTATAACATGACAACGGGGTACTGAATAGATTTATAAATTGTCGTAGAGGGTATTCTCCCTTGAAATTTGAAACTGAAATCATTTCCGGTAAACTCAAAAATTTTAAAATATGGAACCGTTACAAAAGGCATTGAATTTATTACAAAAAACAAACCCATAGCCTCTCCGAAGCATTTTTTTTTAATTTAATACACAAATAGTTAAATAAATAAAATGGGGGGGGGGAATCGAGTATTCGTGGTCAAGTCGTTACTTTTTGGAACTAAAAAGTTAACCTAAATGACTGTCAACAATACAAAAATATTACGCACATCTAAATAATATGCAAATGTGCTTACCTTTTTTTTATTTTTTCCTGTGATAACACAAAGCAGTGGAATTACCACGAATTAAAACTCACAAAAAGGCTATAATTGCACAAATTATAATACAAGGTATTTCACCGCAAGAACCGAAATGGAGAGTAGCAAATTTCTCGCTCAACCTTATGTACTATCGACATACCAAAATAGTCTTCACGGCTCCACATTAAGGAGGAAAATGATATATGTATGCATTAATTGAAGATTAAAGTCACTTGTTTTCAGAGTAAAATATTGCGCTTTTGAATAGCAGGTTAGGCACAACAAGTCAATAATTTTTCCCTTTTAGATTCTCAGCGAGACGGGTTATTAATTTTACTGCTACCATTAGATATAATGAAGAATTTAATTTTACTTTTTTGGTTACAGTTTTTTTCCCCCCCTTCATTTGGAGCATTTTTGATCGGTAGAGCTCAACGCCTGTTTGGTTCTGCCGCCGTCGTACCTTGCACATAAGAATGGCACGGCCCTGGTTGTGATCAGCGAACATATTTTTTAAAGCTTTTTTTTTTTTCGATATTCAGGTACATAATTTGTTTTTATAAGATCTTTCTATTGGTTTTTTTTTCATTATTTCTTCAACGTTTGTTTTTGTTCTTGAAGATAGTTACATATCTAAATAAATAATTTGACTTGTCGTGTTATTCAATTGTGATTGCTCTTTATAACGTTTTTATTACAGCATAGATTATTTGGCGAAACACTTTAAAGTGCAAGGAAAAAAACGCTTCACTTGCTAAAGAGCAGGGTTACGTAGCGTGGTTGCTTGCCGCGTTAAGCGATGAGCTATGTAGTTGAATGATTATTTTGAGTTTTAAAGCTACTACTGTTAATCTTTTTATGTGTTTTGGCGGATAGTTTCAAAGAGACTTTAATAGGTATTTTGAAAAGGTGTGTACCCATTTTAGTTGAAGAAAACTTGTCATTTAACATCAGAAGGGGGGGGGGCCTGGATTTTTTTTGTTCAGCGGACTTCCTTTAACTTCTTAGCACGAGCATCGCCGTGTGGGTACTGCTAGTAAATGATAACGGAGTTGTAATGCCATCTGGTTGAATAGTAGTTGTAGGGGCCTACCGTAACACTTAGCATGTTCACATTGGTATGCACTACAATCATTAACAAGCAGTAGTAGTGTAGTCGAAGGATACGCAGGAGGATCCCCGCTTTTAAAATCAATTTCTTTTTAATGTCCATTAGGCTTCTCTTAGCATCTGCTAATCGCACCCCCTCCAACCCCCCCCCCCCCCCCCCTCCTTGTTTTTCGTGAATGAATGTTTTTCCTGCACAATCATAAGACTTGAATTCATAAAAAAGTACAATTTTTATGAATTCAAAATGAAGTATTGTTTGTTTACTATGTGATGCAAGGACGGTTTTATGGTTTATATTTTCTCATAGCGATTTTTCATTTTTCTGTTGGAGTGAAACCCCGTTACAACGAACACCAATGCAACGAAATAACCGTATCAACTATTTAAAAAATCAGCACCGATTTAATTTCCATTACGTTGCTTGAATTCCATTAGAACGAAATTCCCGTTAGAACGAACAAAACTTGCGGTCCCTTGAAGCTTGTTGCAATGGGATTTCTCCGTATTTACTTATTAATCTTTTTTGTTATTATTATCCTTTTTTTTCAATCCTTTTTTTCACATTCGTGCATTTTTTAATTCGATTTTAAAAAAAGCGGAGTAACTGGACTGATTTTTTTTTTTTTTTTTTTTTTTTTTTTTTTTTTTTTTTTGCGGTTCTCAAAATTTTTTTTATTCGCAAAATATGTACAGCAAAGAAAATGGTTTTGTGTGCTCCTGTACGCTTTTTAGAAGTAAGACTTCTTTATACTTATTTCTCTTATTTTTTATTTTCGTTTTAAATGAATTTTTAGCTGTGTGAATTTTTTGTTAAGATACATTGATTTTCATGATATTAAAATTAGTATAAAACCAAATGTTGTTGTTCTCGTGTCATGGGTATAAATCACTGCGTAGATGTGGCCTCGAAAGGTTGGACTTAAGACAGATTTTGCGGCACAAAAAGAGGAAATAACTCTCAGGGCTCGTGTGGGTATCGAACCCACACCCTCCGGCATTCGAAACGAAGTTTTAGTTCTTAGTTCAAACGCTGATTGTGTAAAAACTTATGCGTCACTGTTTGCAGCAGAGAAATTATTTTCCACAGTTCACGGGAGCTGGAGCGTATCGGCCGCCAAGAAAACCAAATGCCTACCGCCAAGGAAACCAAACGTCAGTAGCCAATAAAAGCAAATCCACCGCCAGAACGACAAAAGAAAATCATAAATTTGCCACAACGACTGCGCATGCGCGAGCACTAAGCTCATTGGGCTTTCTGTTTTCAGACTCCATGTTGTTTGTTTGTATTTAATTAGAGAAAAAAAAATAATGAATGAGATTAGAATGCTGTCCCCCTCCCCCCCCCCCCCCCCCATGTATTCCCGATCCGAAGTTTCCTACCCCCTGTTTTTCAGTTTTCATATATTTAAGGTGGGAAGAAATTTTAAATGTCGGCGCGAAACTGGGGTTAAACCATTAGAATATTTTGCGTGACATATTATATGAAACTATACCCATATTAATATGACACATCTAACTTTTTAATTGAAAGCGAAAAATAGCACTTTTTTTGGTTTGCTTACTTTCTAAATTAATGTATTTTTCAAACATAACACATTATAAATTGAACATGTATGAAATACGTATGTAGATATCCGTGTTTTGCAGTAATTTGTTAACAGACGAAATTTTTGACATTAATTTAAGCAAGACTTTTAATGAGCTAAGTCCGCGCGCATCATACGCAGTCGCTGCGGCAAATTTGGGATACCCGCGATTTGACGTCAAGTACAGTTGTATGCACTTCTGGCATATTCAAATTTAAAATATTTAATGGCTTAGGTTTTTTTTTTTTTTTTTTTTTTTTTTTTGCATGGTGATAACATGCGTTATTTCGTCTTTTTAATGAACTTTTAAAACAAAACTAGGTATTAAACAAGACAAAGACTTCCATCAAAAGAAAGATAAATCACCAAACAATTAAAGTTATCCCATAAAACGTAAAATAATCCACGATTTAAGAAAAAGAATGTTATTAAATAAAAATTGAAAAGCTAGATTAAAATAGCACGCAAGCTGTAAAACCTTCATGAAAATGTTGAAAAATCCGTCGAATAAAGAAACTAATAGAATTAATTGCGAAGTTGTAAAATGCTCGAAAACAATATAATTTTAAATATAGTATTTTATTATACAAGAAGCTTTCGTTGCAACACAGAGGATACAAGGATTGCAATAAAATTTAAACGGCCCAATTCTCGCTAAATGAACACAGACTCTTAATGGTCATAAAATAACTTGACGTATAATTAGGCTTGCCATTATTGTTTCTTAAACACACAAAAATTTCAGTTGAAAATTTTATGACTTGACATTCTCAATTCCAAAAATACAGACAAAGTAATTATATCAATGCAAAAAGATGTGATATATCATCAAAAACAACCCTGTTGTAAAAATTTCCCCACCAAGAAAACTTTTAACTTTTCCGCACAAAAAAGAAGGCCTTCCTCCTAAACCCAAAAATTATCAACCTTAAAAAGTTATGATATCTAGTTTGCCCGCCAACTATCTGCCAAACTATCATCCTTCCTCTTCTCCTCTTTCATCACACCTACTTCCATTAGATCCTCCTTCCACCTTCAGCTCCTCAGAAATATGGATAGAGCCTCTAAATTGTTTATCCTGTTTGGCGGGAAGCTTTTCAAAGTGAAGCGGTTGCTGAAGAAGGCTGAGGGTTTTTGGGTTTAAGAGGACGAAATTCTTTTTTGTGAGGAAAAATTAAAGGCTTTCATGGCAGGGAACAACAACAGGGTTGTTTTTGATGAGATTGTATATTACTCTCCACTTTGCAATATGTTTGCAATGAGAAAAATAATTACAAATTAAGTTTTTATATTTGCAAATGCTCAAACATGCAAAATTATCTGCGCCTTTTCACAAATGCTGTGACCGCTTCGTAAAAATAATTCCAAGACCACTTCAAATTTAATTGAGCAATAAAGGATTTCTCCGGCGATATTTCAACCGATTTTAGGCGTTCTTTCCGGAAAGTAAGACCCCGAAATGGAGTTTTATTGACCAAGCACACAACTCGACTTTACCCGGAACCGATTGATCCGTGACGTCATCGCTCAGCACGTGTCAGCACAGAGCTCATTTCCCCGGCAGGAAAGAAAAGGGGGGTACGACGGGAGAATCCCAGAGCTGTGGTAATTTCAAGCAGAGAACCTGGAGCAAATCTTAAATGTCAAGTAGTTTCCTCCTTTTATCATCCTGCGTAACATTTTTTTCTCTTCTTTGCACAAGTTCGATTCATTATGCAGAAATCGCTGTTCTGTTACGTAAGGGAGCGTAGGATTAATGCATTATTGGAAGCAAGCAATAATGCATAAATTCTTCCATATAAAATCGTTTTTTTGCTGTTTTCTTGCAATGCATATGTATTTTAGTCTGTTAACTTAATTTGAGGCTCTTTGTGCAGTTACAATTAATTCTTCTTTGATGAATGTAATAAATATTTCCATGCATTTTCATTCTAGTAAAGACACAATAAATAATAAGACGCATGCATCTGATGTGAGAACTAAAATCAGTATCTTGTTTATATTATGCAGAGTTGTTCTGCACATTTTATTTCATACAGAGTCGAACACCTCTTGGGTCAGATGGGGGAAATGGGTCTGAAATCAAGCTTTTTTTTATTTTTTATTTTTAGAAAGGGTTTTGAAATAAATTATTAAATTTATTTAATGAAACTTTTGATACATATGTTATATACATTGGATTCATAGAGATTAAGCATGAAGCTGCACCATTTAATTTCGTTGGATTGCTTTCTTTCAGTAATACCCCTGGTTTAGGTCATAATCAGTAAATATTTAATCATATAGCATTGAGAATGAACTACCCTCAAAAACACCCTAAACACCAGGTAAGGGTACAGTGTACACTGAACATCCTTTTGAATACCCATGACTCTGGGAAGGGGGCACACTGGGGGGGGGGGGAGGGGTCCCAGCTGAACATTTCAAAAATCTGGTCCTTAAATCCTTTAACTAGAAATTGGATTACATGCTCTAAAAATCGCGAAAATATGCAGGTTTTTTTTTTTCGTACAAAAAAGTTTTTACCTTTGATGAAGTAATTACTTACCTTTCAGTTTTTTGCATTTTGTTACTAAGCCGGTAATAAAACAATGGGATTGTGTCCATCATTCAAAAGTACTACTTGTAGTCACTGAAGTTGATAGAATGAGCAGACACAATAACATGGAAACGAAAAAAAACTCAAATTTTCAAAATGTTTAATTTTTAATTATTTTTTTTAACCGTCCAATTTTTCAAATAAGGCGTGGTCTTCCTGACTTCACAAGTGATGAACTTTGGCGCACAATTCCACTGACGCGCTGAATGATTACAAGCTATCTACCTCGTTTCCAGATTATGATAATTCAGAAGCGAATTAAACATTGCGCTCTACGTTTGCTATCCACACTATCGTTGCCAGTACATGTGAGTAAAGAAGCGAATTAAATATTGCACTCTGTGCTAGTGGCAACAGTGAATGGCGTTTCATCACTTGTGATGTTGTGTGCTGAAGCGTAAAAAAATGAAATTGAATCTGCGCACCGATTAAAATAATTGGGAAAAAATATTAAACTTTGTCAAATTGTTTTAAAAATAGTCAAATCCTATACATGAAATACACTGCCAGCTAAGTCCAGCTCAGTCATTCCAGCCGACGACTGCAGTTTCGTGCTTATTAGCACTCATCAGCCCGGCATAGGATTTTAAGCATGCTTTTTCAGAAACAAATATTTTTAAACTTTCGGAAAAGACCCCATTCCTTACACAGAAAGTTATATCCACATTAATTCATTTGCAATTAATCTTAATGCATTTTTCAAGGTTTAAAATACGCTTAGTGCCAACTTTTTATCCTACTTTCCCGTTAAAGTTTTTTTTTTTTTTTAATTAAGAAAAAAGCAGAAAATAAAGCATAACGCATCTTAAAAATATCGCTAAAAACAAAACAAAAAAGAATAAGTCGAAAAAAATTAAATAAAGAAATATATATCAAAAAATTAAAAATTGGAGGGTAGGCTTTTGAGATGCCCCCCCCCCCCCGCCCCCTTAATAACTTTTGAGTGAATAGTCCGATTTAAACAAACTTTTTTTTCCAAAAGATCTCAGCGAGGACACCTCACTCGCAAATAACACTTTTTGATTTGAAAATTTTTTCGTTCAAATTTGAACAGTTCAAAAAAGCTTAACATTAGCACCTACGGGGAAATTTATGGCAAATATAAATCAAGAACTTAAAGGCGAATTTGCTTTAAACAAACTTTGTTGGATAAAGCTCTTGATGAAGAACACATACAGAAAATGTCTTCTTCTATTTAAACAATTTTTAGTTCAGTTTTGAACAGTTCAAAAACTCTTAAAATTAGCGCCTACGAATAAACTAAAAGTCAGTATACTAGATCCTGAACTTCAAGATAGATTTCCTTCAAACAAACTATGTTGGAAAACGCTCTTGATGAAGAACATGTACAGAACATATCTTCTTTATTTGAACAATTTTTCGTTCATTTTTGAACAGTTCAAAAACTTTTTACAATAGCGCCTGCGGAGAAACTAGAAGGTAATATAGATCCCAAACTTAAAGGCGTATTTGTTTTAAACGAACTTTTTCGGAAATAGCTCTTGATGAGGAGTTATTTCCAAAAAAGTTGGCAAATATTTTTACCAGGTCTGTGGTGTCGGGAAAATAATAACTCTCAACTCCGACTCCCAGAATTTTAGAATTTCGACTCATGTACCCAAAAAGTTGTTGAACTTTTAACCCTGATAAAAAAAAATGAAAAGGATTTTTTCTTTTTTAGAATTACGTTCATAGCTCGATGCGGTTTAGACTTCTACAATCTAAATACAATGCACTAATAAACCTAAAATTGCAATTTTGTACTGGCTCTGAGGTACAGATTTATTGATTAAGTGGACATTTTATTATTTTTTACTCATTTTAATTTTTTTTTTTGGGGGGGGGGGAGCAACGGGTTAAAAGTAAAATCCAAGGCGCTTTACGCTTACCGGGGAAAAAAGAGCTAAACAAGAGATTTCTTTTTTCTCTTTTAATGTTATGTATTTATTTATCTTAATGAGTTTATTATTTTCAATACTTTTTTTTTCTCTCTGAAAGTGATTCAAGATTTTTTTTTTTCTTTTCTAATGGAAAAAAATGTATTAGTTACTTTGTTTGAAAAAAAGCTACTGCTTTATTTGTTCGTTTATTTATTTTTTACGCACCAATTTCACCAGATGAGCGAGGCATATTTTGTTTCTAGAAATCAGCTTAAAATATTAAAAAGGTTTGTTTGACATAATTTTCAGTAATAGCTAATTTAAAGAACATTGATCAGATACTAGAAAGTCAATATCGGTATGCGGGAAAGTAGGCTCGTTTAGTTCTGGGCGGAACTTCTTGTTTTAAAAAAAGGGTAATTAAAAATAAGGGCATATCCGTAAATTAATTGAAAAACATTGCGTGCAAACATATCAAGAACAACCTGCGATTGTCAAACCTAACATAATAATTATACAACACGCATTTCGCAACGAAATGGAATTCTTTTCCTTAGAATAAAAACGACGTTCTAATAGTTCCTGCATTGATTTTCACCGAAATTTCTCGGGGCACTTCGTGGAAAATCTCTGGAACCGACAGATAAAGCGGTTTTAAAACTTCCAGCCTTTTTTTTTTTTCTTTCCTTCCTGGTTCCCCTTCTGGACAGTGCGTGGGCGTAGTTGATTATCATCTGGAAAAAAGGCATTCCGCGAATTTAATACTAAGAAGAGTATCGGTGTTTGCTTCTGGTGATCGCGTCCAACTTTCTCTCTTTGAGTGAATCTTCCGGAGGAATTTGATAATGCTTCGAACATTAACTGCGCATAAAAATGCCGCTCTTTAAGTGATAATCCTTTACAAGCGAAAGAAATTCCAGTAGTTCATGAATAAGCGCTTTTGAATCAAATTCAAATTCTTAGTTATTTGATGACAAAAGCTTTTTTAACTCTTTATGACTCAATAATTTTCGAAAAAGAATTTGAAACATTTTTACTACATTCATTTCTTTGTAAATAAAGAACACTTCATTGTTCTCCTTTTTTTTTTTTTTTTTTTTTTTTTGTAACAATGGGTTTTATTTAGTAAGTTACCGCCCTACTGTTTGACCACGGATCGTATGTAATTTGGCATTTTGCCAAGTAAAGACGATTCCATCTGAATGAATCTAGCAGGGGGGAAGGGAAAATAACAATGGAATTTTGATGCACGCATTTTATAATGTCACTAGTGCCCTATTATTTCATTCTCAAAAATAAAATAAGGGGAAACAAAAATAATTACCATGGAAACAACAAAAAGAAAATAAAATACTTTCATTTCGTTCAGGAACGTAAAAGCAAAATGGTAAGCTCAAAATTTTGTTATCTTTACTAATAATGTCTCTCTGTCCGGAGGATGTCTGGATGTCTGGATGTCTGTGACGCGCATAGCGCCTAAACCGTTCGGCCGATTTTCATGAAATTTGGCACAAAGTTAGTATGTAGCATGGGGGTGTGCCCCTCGAAGCGATTTTTCGAAAATTCGATGTGGTTCTTTTTTTATTCCAATTTTAAGGAAAAAACTATCATAAATTACGAAATTATCATAACGTGGAACCGTAACATGGGCACAAGCCAATTGGCGAGATACGAAATTATCATAACGTGGAACTGTAACGTCGGTACAAGCCAATTGGCGAGAAAATTCACCATACATTATTTGTAAATATACAGGCGAACCAAAAGACCTTTAATTTTTCTATTTCGGGCGAAGCCGTGCGGGTGCCACTAGTGAATAAATAAATCAATTAATTTTTGCCGTGAGAATATAGATTTAAAAAAGGTTGCTGTGAACAAATTTTCATTTTTACAAAACTAAGGCTAAATAATAGAGTGGCAAAAGTGCACATCTGAAACAAACCAACTAACATCCCTATAAACTAATAGATACGTCCATTTCCGCCTACAAACCGGATATTAGCCTTTCTATGTAATCGATGGTCAGACAGTATAGTCAATGATAAGGCAGAAATACATGAAATACACCGCCAGCTGAGTCAATTCCAGCCGAGGACTGCAGTTTCGTGCTTATTAGCACTCATCAGCCCGGCATAGAAAAGTGACTGAGCTGGAAAAATTCATAAGGAAGCCAAGAGTGCCAAACAAACTGGTAGCTAATACAGAATTAGCACTGACCCAGACGAGTGATCGAAGCAATGGTTCGGTTCAACTCGTTTTCCACCTCCAGCTCAGTCACTTTCCTATGCCGGGCTGATGAGTGCTAATAAGCACAAAACTGCAGTCCTCGGCTGGAATTGATTGAGCTGGCGGTGCATTTCATGAATGGATTTTATATTTAATCCTTTAATGGGGAAATTATATGAAACTTACTGTTTTCCATCATAACTTTTTAAAACTAAGATTTTTAGAAATAAATTATAACCTATGTTGCTTTCTGATAATGTAGCAATCTATGGTGAAAAAATTGTTAAAATCGGTCTAGTAGTTTTGAAGTTTATCCCGGACATACTTACACATATACAGAAGTAGCCATTTATGTATATACACTGTTAAAACTACGGGATGCATTCGGCACCTTTCAGGGGAGAAACGTTTGTTCACTAGCGGCACCCAATACGGAGCCGAATTGGCACCTCTAAATAGGATGAAAAACAGGCACCTTTTAAGAAATAGGCAGCCGGGGTGAAAAAAAAGGAACCTTCGGAGAGAGAAATGGCACCCTTACTGTAGATCCTCTTCCCCCATCCCCCGTATTGTGTGCGTTTTTGATTACAGTTGTGTATTTTTTTTTTTTTTTTTTTTTTAACAGTTTTCTTTTGATTCATGATATTCTACGTTTTGGACATTCTTCACATTGAACTCAGTATTGGAAATGATTAAAACTTGTAATTACAGCATTTGATCATGTTTCAGAGTTTTCAACGTAGTTAAGAAGTGCTCATTGCTTTAATTCATCTGGTCGTGCTCTAACTCAGTGTTTCTCAACCTCTTTTGACCCACGGGCTGGTAAAAGCAAATGAAAAACTTTGCGAACCAGTGAAATCTTAATCGTTTTCTTAAAAATTCATAAAATAAAAAATAATAATAACACCATTCAATAAATAAAAAAACAATAATAACAATAAATAATAATAATAACACAACAACACATTCACACAAAGAAAGGACAAGGACAGGAGAGAGAAAGTATGTCCATGCCCGAGCCGGAATTCGAACCTGGACCTTTCTGTCGCAGTCAGACTTCTCTGACCACCAGACAAGGCAGGCGGCGGTCAATCGGTAAAATTGAAAAATGTTTTTTATTTCATTTTATCAGCAGCGTAAGAAATGAGATGGTGTCCAGGTCCGGACCACTAGCTTGAAGCTCAAAATCAATTAACTAGTGCCTACAAGATATAAGATCCTATAAAATTAACTCCTATAATGAAATTTGAAGCTTTTCTCTTTTGTTTAAAAGATGTTTTTCACCATCTAAATCAATCTTAATATATAAAAATCTTCTGTGCGGACGTTCTGTACACAAAAGATCAGTGCAGTGGAAGATCTTTATCTTAGGTGAAAAGAACAAATTAGGCAATATATGAAGTTTTAAAAGTTTTCGTTCAAAAGATCGGACCGCTAATCGATCGGAGTTGGCTTCGCTCATTGATCGGCTGGATTACAGTAACGTGGTGGCTTGGCGACTTTGGCTACAAACAATAGAGTTGTGTGATCATTTATTTACATTTTAAAGCTACTGTTAATGTAATTTATCATATTTTTTGTTTATTTGGCAAAATATTTAAAATTGCAAAGAATTGCTTTTCGTTTTTAAAGAGTTTTTAGTCATTTTAGTTGAAGAATGTGTTTATTCTACATCGGGAGGGGGGATGAATGACTTTTGCCCCCTTATTCCGAGAATTGTTTTTACCTTTATATATATATATATATATATATATATATATATATATATATATTAGGGTGCGTCTTATAATGCACTTTCTGAAAAAATTTTGAATTTCTTATGGGGCACCCCTTTAATAGCTTCCTTTTGATGAAAAAACATCCACTTAAAAGTTTCATAGAATTTGAACAAAATTTAGAGGTTGCTACCAGCGATTAAAATTACGTTCATTGTGCAAAAATAGAGTAAAAATATATTCCCAATTTTCTATCGCAATATTTGACATCAACATGAAATTGGGTTGGTTAAGGTAGAAACATAACCCTAATACTTATTTCCTATACATACAAAAAAATAATAAGCATTTCATGGTTGCTATACTTAGTAATAATGTCAAACAAAAATCATGCAGAAGTTCCACTAATGCCATTCATATCATTGGTTTACAATTTCAGTCTTGTATATTCAGCAATATTGTAATTTTTTCCCCTTTCTTTCTAGTAATGTGAAATATACAAGCCTTTTTCTGTTTGCTACTCATCATCCAAACTATTTGATAATTTATCTTCAAAAAAACTTGATGAAAAGATCTTTATGGCGAAAAATCTGAATGTTAGTAATGAAATCCTCTATTTTTTCCCCCTTTGGATTTAGTTCTACAACATCTACTGTACAGTGTTTCATTGGAGGAGTTGTTCTTTTAGGTTTCTTTAAGAAAGAGACCAATTTGGAGTTTGTTTCTTCAGAAATGACACGTAGATGTCGAATAAAATTACTTGAAGCAACAGTTTCCTTTTTGTAAGTAAAAATGCTTTTCAACAACAAAACACCAAATCTAGATAAACTTTATTGCAAATTCTTGTTCTTCAGAATCAGTCAAAGTACAGTAAAACTCTTCCTAAAAGACACCCCACATATACGGGCATTTTTTAATTCCCCGATTCCAATGCGAATAACATTATTAAACCCCTGTCCTGCGGACACCCCTCTATTGTGGACAAAAAAAATTATACTGTTCGTGTCCGCATTACAGGGGTTTTACTGTACATTCAGTTACAACTTTTTTTTTTAAACTGTACATTCAGTTACAACAGAGGCTAAAATAATTAAAAAAGAAAAAAAAATACTTTCACTTCAGTTGATTCAGATTCTTCATGATTTTCTTTCTCTCAAAATTTCTTCTTTTCACACAAGTTCTGCTGCCTTTTTGAATAGAGATTTATTTGTTACCATTTTCGCCTTGTCCTCCTAGTTTTTTTTTCAGTTAGAAATAATTTCTAGCCTGGAAGGTAAATCTTTCGGAAAGTATCATCAGCTTGAGCAAGGTCAAGCAAATAATCTAATGATGGATTCCAATAATTTTGTTTTTGATTATTGAAATAGAACTCTTTTAATTTTCTTTTTCAGTTCTTAACTGATAACTTGTGTCTCTTTGAGTTGCTAACTAACAGTTCGTTAAGAGATTGAGAAATAATTGTAGCTACAGTTAATTAACATGATTTAATAAAATATGAAATAATTTCAAAGTCAGTAACAATCTAATTTATTACTAATTAAAATTAATGACAAAAAGATAACATAAATAAATACTATAATAATCGATGCAAAAAAAAAAAAAAAAAAAAAAAGTTAAGATTTCAAGTTTTGCAGCAATGGTAGCAGTCTTCAAATATTATTCAATTTTTACTTTTAAGGTATGTGAATTTTTTTTTCATCCAAAGGAACAAAATGAGAGGGTGCCTCATGAAAAAATAACATCTTCAAAAATAAGACGCACCCTAATATATATATATATATATATATATATATATATATATATATATATATATATATATATATATATATATATTTAACGATATCTTTTCGATTGTTTTATTCTTTTATATATAGGGGATGTTACAGCGGGATTTCCCGTTTGTTCTAAATGGGTTGTTAGTTTTTTACACTTAATACCTGAGGACGCTTTTTATCCTTTGAGTATGGCAGAAGGAACAAATCATCAAGTACGGGGGAAAAAATAGTCAATAAAACATCTGCTCAGTGGGCATTAGATAAATCAAGTTGTAATAAATATCCGCATTCTGACACCAAGCAGTTTAAAACATTTTCTTTTTACTTATTTTTTTCAATAAAACAGTTCAAACACTTGATAGTTTATTGAAATTTTTTAACTTTTCAATTTACAAAGTTTGAACAGAACAACGTCTGTCGGGTCCTCTAGTTTCATGTAAATATATGTATGTCTACAAAAAATTTTAATTAAATTATGACTGCACATCTATTTACATTTTCAAGTAGCCGAGTTGCACTTCTTGAATGAAATATTCAGTCAGGAAAGAAATAAAAATTTGGAGGTTGAATTCCTTCAATTTTTTAAATCCTTTCTTGCAGCGGATATTCGTAAAAATCGTAAAAAATGCTTGGAGTGACAAATTGGCTCAGTAAAGGAATGAATGAGTAAATAATTCTTAGTAATATTCCATGTTCAAATAAGCCAATTTATTAATCTAAAGCACTTTTTGAATTTTTTCGTTTAAACCTCAAACGGTGTGTATGTGTATGCTTTTATTTATTTTTTAAAAAGTAGGTAGCGACTATTTTTCAAAAGTAGTTTGTAGTTGCTGCAATTTGAAAAAAGTAGTTGTAGTTAACTACATTTGTAATAAAGTAGTTGTAGTTCGCTACAAAAAAAAAGTAGTTTTTCCATTACTGTTCTAGGCAACCAGTAGTTGACCATCCCTGGCTCAATCCCAACATAAATAGTTCTTACAGCAAACACAGATGATCTACTATCACAATAAATAAACTTGTAGAATTAAATTTAACCTCAAGCAACACGATTAAACATTTCAATTCATAACACCTTTTACCAGAAGTTAAAGGGATTTTTTTGAAACTTTCTAGATGGTTTCGTAAGTGTTCATCCTTAACCTCAAATCAAAACTTTAGTTACATCGATAAGTTATGGCAGAGCATTTCATGAGATCATAGAAATTTGCTTTTACTTTCAGACAAAGAATATGTACTTACGCGATTGCCAATCGCAGATTTTTGAAGAAGTCTGCATAATGTTTCTGAATTATTGGAAAGATTTTTTAAACAGTTTTCTGCACATTTCTGTCGAATTTAAAATAATAAAATACTTTGGAATGAACTGAAAGAAAAAATAAAATTAAATCTATACTCATAATATTAAGCTGGAGAATTTGCTTGTTTGTTTGTTTGAACGCGCTAATCTCAGGAACTACTGGTTCAAATTGAAAAATTATTTTTGTGAAAACATCCCCGAAATGTGAGTCCAAAGTTAAATTTTTAGGAAGGTAGAAAATCTCTATTTGCTGAATGGAACTCCAAATTTTGCTGAATGTTGATATGCTGGCCAGATAATTTTTCCAAATCTTCAGACAAAATATGCCAAGTGATGATAATTTTGCCGAATCATCAGACGAAATTAGCCGAATTAGGAAATTTTTGGAAGATCACAATGATCTCCCATCGAGGCGCCCCCCGATTCCACCTTTACTTTAGTTCAATGGAGGATCCTTATTTACAAATCATGCACATCTAATTTATTTTCTTTCTTTGACATAAAACCCTTGCTTTGGAGATCAGAGTGGACTGTTGGGGGTCCATGTGGATCACTTTGGGAACTATCACTACAGGGCACAGAAATTCAAAATGAGAAAAAGTAACTATTCAAAAATTTAAGAAAAAAATTGTTTCAAAACTACAATCCTTGATTGCAAGAATTCAGAAAAAAAAAGTTATTTTTATTTACTTATTTATATTTTCATTTCTATGTTTCTTCTCATCTCATAACGTTGAACTTAAAACCATTGATATTCAAACGTAATGCAAAGCGACAACTCACTTAATTTCACATTTTCTTTTAAAGTAGGCGAGAATAAATCTTTGTAAAGTATAAAAAAAATACATTTGGTAACACAGTAATTAACCTTTGAAATCATTGGAACCTATTTAATTCCATATTTTAACTGACTGCATTTTTATTTAATAATTTTCTTTTTTCCAAAAAGCATATTTTATTGTCCTTTTTCGGAAGCTACTAGAAAGTTTGAAAGCTATTTGAAACCACTACTGCCATTTAACAAGTAGACTTCCCACTTAAAATAATTTAAATGAAATGCTTACTCAATGAGTCATATGTTACAAAACAAGAACATAAAAATTGGACTGACAGCAATTGAACCTGCTGACAATGTGGCTTCAAGATTACAAGAAGAGATTCAGGGTCACAAGTTCTTTAATGCAAAAAAGGAACTAAAATGTGAAACGAAATGACAGCTCCCGAAAGCTTTCGTTTTTCGAATTTATGCTAAATTTTGTTCACAGCCAGGCATCATTTTCCCACAAAACTACCCAAGAAATACATAGAGCAAATTTTACTATATAGAACAAAATATGATGATGAAGTAATCATAAAACGTGTTTATGAAGTGGGAAATACTATTTTTCGACACTTAATACACCTAAACAAATGTTATCATTATTTAATTTAAAAATAAAAAAACAACTTTTTGCACAATATTTTTATTTCACGAACATCGAAAGCCATACAAAAATATTGAGGTAAAAATATTTCAGGCTTTGAGATCATGCAAAAATTCAAAAATTATTGAACAGTACTACTTACAACTTGTTGCAAATGGATGATGTACAGTTTTACAAATCAACATTTGGTCAATGTTTCAAACTTAAAGTAAAAAAAGTTACCTTAAATTTTAATTATTGAGTTAAAATTTAAATCAAAGTATTTTATTTGTGTTCAGATGGCATTCATAGCCATTGTTTGTCAATTTGAAAAAAGCAAGTGTTGAACTGATCTGAAGTTCTAACAATACAACTAAATAAAATAGACAACTAAACAATTTGATGGAGATCTAATCTCCAAGAGTCAAAAATGTAAAAATGAAACAAATAACTGAGTTTTAGCAGAACTGCAACAAGTTGTTTTTTACAAACATTTTGCAATGTTTATCAAATTTATTTTTCAATAATTTTTCATCACTTAAACACTATGCGACTGATCTGGCTGTATTCTATACAACAGAAACTACAACATTTTCAAAATAAGATACATTTTTCACATTCAGCCACAAAATAGATTCTGTTAATGAGTAAAACTGACAATTGTAAAAGGGGAGTTCTCGTTTTCCACTTTCAGGACTTAACATTAAGGGACTCCGCCTCCTGCTCGTTTTGCTCACCATCCCCTGATCTGAATCTAATTCCAGCAGGGGTGCCCCTCCCCCTATGGGCAAGGGCGCATCCCCCCACAGTATTGTGGAGACCCCTCCAAAAATGAGAAAAATACCCATCACCCCCCCCCCTAAAAATTTCAATGTGGCAGTCTGTGACATGCTCCCTCTTAGGTGGGCACCCCTGAATTCCATAGCAATTATTTTATAGTATTTGATGAAAATTTGTTTGATTCCTCTATAACGTTTTCCCGCCTAATATGTTTTTTCTCATTAGTCACTTGAAAAATGTTAAATTATTGTTCTACTAAACAATACCATGTGAGAAATTGAATTGCACATTAAACGGCATATATTTCAAAAAGGAATTTAATTTATGCCTCATAAAACCAACACATTAGTCACAAAAATTTCTCAGTATCTAATAATATACAAACGGTTCAATTTCAAATAAAATAAATGCCTAGAAATCACCAAATAAATTATCATTTTCAGCAGCTACTAACCCATTTAAGCATCCTTTTCTTTCATGAATAACAATAAAAGAAGTCCTTAAACACAACCTCATAAAACAACAAACAAGACATCATAACATTTAGCAGCAAAAAAAACTATTGGTATGCTGAATGTTTACATAAATAAATGCCTCAAAAAGGTTTTAAAATAAAATTTTTAAAAAAAAGGATGAATAGAAATTGCACAGTACAAAAATACAAAAGAAAAAATATATTTTACAACAAAAAAAAAGAGAAGGAAAGGGAGATTCTAAGGGAAAATAAAAACATGAATATTATGAATTACGATATATTATTTGTATCAAATACACGATATAAAAATAAGAAACATTCCACACTTACTGAAAATACAGTAACTACAATGAAATACCAATTCTTCACAAGTAAATATGATGCTAATAAAAATGTACTGACGGAAATAAAACATTGCAATGCTATTGAGTTACTAGAATTTTCTAATGTAATGCATTTAAACATTAAATATTATCCAAAAATTTAACTGTAATTTTGGATTGTACATTGCATAAATTTAACAGTGCAAAAGTTTTAACAGTGAAATATTTATTGTACAAATATATGAAAATGATCAAATGATAATTCAAAGTGAGATTCAGCAAGCAAAATTACAACAAAATAACAATTTTTAAAAAGCACCTTTTAAACATCAAGATATTTAGCACTGAAGCTGCAAAATGCATAGAAAATGCTTGACTAATTTCCAGAAAATTCTTTATAGAAATCTTAAACGTCCTTTAACTTCATACGTAGGTCCATTAGTACTGACATTATAAAAATTAAGTTAGTGCTATTGGGAAAATTAAAACAAGCAGTAAAATCTTGATTATCTAAAATGTTATCTTTCAACAGGCAAATGAATAAATCTATTTCTTCAAAATACAGAAATTATACAAAGTTAAAAAATAAATAAACTTATTTTTATTACATATATGACATTACAAGGCAAAGAAGGTGTACTAAAAAAATTGTCTGACAAAACATATATATATATATATATATATATATATATATATATATATATATATATTGCTCTCACTTATGTGAAACAAAAAACTATACAGTCAGACATTGTATACTACCTTTTGTGTCAATTTTCATTAAATTAAATGTGATATAATTTTAATGCTGTTTCATTGCTAAACAGTTTATTTGTTTTGGACAAAAAATTATCCTTGAAAGGCAATATGTAAGCATTCATTTCTCACTAATTTTATGCATACAAGTATTTCAATAATTAAAAGTATTTATTACCGAAATTATAAATATTTTATTGATTGTGCAAAATAATGATTGTTACAGCCTTTACAACAAATCTCAAACAGCACAGATCAAACCCATTAGAGTGGCTGACTAATCTGTTCGCAACAAATATTAAAATGTACTAAGGGTGGTCATTTCATGTTAAATGAACAAGGTATTCATCTCCAATTTTCAAAAAAAAATTTGGAAATCTGATTTATAACACCTTAAATTTTAGTTATAATATTCTTTTTTTTAATCTATCATTCATAATTGATGAGTAATTACTTTTTGAAATTCGTTAAAAAGCTTTGTTTTACTTGCTGCCCTTTCTTTAAAATCTGATAACTCAAGTTCTGTGGGAGATACAAAGCTGTATAATAGCGTTTTTTAAAATTCATAAAAATTTTTAGTTTTGAATGCATTTATTAAAATTCATCCCCCCCCCCTTTTTTTCAAAAAATTTTCAAAAAAAGACACTATCAAGAAAATTTTTGAGTATTCAAATTTTTAAATCTTACAAAATTTTCTTGAAAAGTATTCAACTCGAACATCAAATTGAAGTGCATGCAATAAATGAGCAATATACAACTCTAGCTCTCATAAAACTCATAAATATTTGAAACAAATTATTAGCAAAAATGTCAAAAATTTTCCTGCATTATTTGCTGTAATTGTCGATTTTTTCATGATCCCACTCTGAAACTCTTCAGATGCATTAATTAAACCACATTAGAAATCATACATATTTTTCTCAATTCTTGAAAGGCACTATCTTTAAAAAAAATTCATTTTAAAAATTGTATGATTTTGTTTATATCAAAATGTGTTTCGTAATGTATATTTTATGTTACGCATCAAATTAACGTGCATGTATGTCTTTAAAATGAGCTATTAGACAACTCTGTATTTCTCATAGAACGTGAGTTATAACATTTTGAAGCACTGCAGGCAAGTATGCTTTCGAAAAATTTGTGTTTATTAATCATGAACGATAGCTTTCTAAAAATATATATATACATTTTAAGAGGTCAACGAAGAACATTTCAGAAAGTTTTACAAAGACCTGAGAAGACCTATAGCTTAGCTATTCGTCGATTCCACATGCTTCAAGTGAAAGAAAAACGTAAAATTACTGAAGTTTTTTATGGATATTCCCGAACACCTAAATAATTTACTTATTTTTCTTTTTCGTCTTCTTCTCATTTTTTTTCTTTTTTTACTGAATGCCTCAAAATGTATTCTAAGTAAAAAATGTAATCAAGATTTTGCTGCTTTTAGAAATGTATTGTAAGAAACATTTTTAGCAGTAAACACAAGATACAATAAAAACTACATTTTAAATTTTGTCCCTGTCAAAACAGAATATTACATACATTATTTGATATCATAACAACAGATTATTTTATTTACTTTATTTATGTTTTAAATCTTTATATCATCTAACTACACAATCTGCCGACCTCATGAGACACTTGATAAAAGGTTATGAATAAAATCAATGGTTTAAAACTAAATTCACCTGGTTTAAAACTTGACATTAGGGAAGAAAACTTATGAATACACTCAAAATGTAAAGGCTGAAATCAATGTAAATCTTACAAAGACATTTACACAACAATAGTACTGCACAATCAAGCACAATATATTTTTTAAATAACCATGTGAGCAATCTGTTTAATAAATAACAATTTATTCATCAACCAAATAGTATATTACTAGACGTATGAAAAACCTTTTTAATCTTCTCCAAACATGAGAATCGATTCTCATCATAAACAATTGAAAAAATACACTTACGTACATGTAATCACAGTCAATATTTTGAAAGAGATATTTAACACAAATCAATCTTTTTATCTTCGAATAAGGCATATACATATATTGTGTAAATTTGAAGCGCATTTTATGCACTGTAAATCTTTTAATTAAAAAAAAACGTGGCTTCAATCAATTCAAAATTTAAAGGGGAGTTGAACTGAAGGATTCATGGAATATTCATTTTAATGACTAGTAGTGTAAGTGATCATTGGTTAAAATTTTCTGACCTTAGAAATATAGATACCCCTAATAACATTTTAAAGAAAAATTTATAAATCATTTCCAAGTTAAAAAGCATGAAATCAAAAAAAATGTTAGGTACTCTAATGACTTATGGTATTCTATAAACTTATTAAATCATGTTTTATACTAAATATATAATTTTAAAGCTTAGGTAAAAGTCTGTCAGGAAAATTTAAATGCACAGTTAGACAGTGTAGTACATACGCCTTGAGAAGGCTGGATTTACCTGCAAACTAAACAAGCTATAGCTTAGGGCTTTATTAGTATCAATCACCTTACCTCCCGAAAAATTGCACCACTAGCTCTTAAAAAAATTAAAAGTATTTGAAAAAAAAAATTTAAGTTCTTGAGAACCTTAAAAATTTGGAATAGTCACAAACCTTGAATTTTAAAATTTCTACCTTATGCAAGGGGGAGGCGGAAAAGTCAAAATGTACCAAATTCAGCTCCTTCCTAAATTCTGCTTCAAAAATGTAAAAATCGTTGTACTTGCGTTTCTGTAACATTGCTTGAGAAAAAATGTTGTGAATCTTATGTTTCATATCTTACTAATTATTTAATCCCAAATTCAGTGTTTTAGAAATTCTTTTGTTATTGTTTGTTTTAGTCTTACTTCTACTGCCTGTTTGGGACAAGAAAAAAATATTGCACGACATATATCAATTGTTTTTCTACTTGTAATGTTTTTTATTTCTGGAAGGTGCAAACGAAGTGCTTTAAATAATTTAATTGTTTTACAGTCTTTGAAATAGATAAATAGGTCTCTGAGACTACCTTAAAAGTGCTTCAATTTTAAAAAAAATCAATCATATAAACTATGAGTTTGTCGGTGGGTGGGGGTGATGATCAAAAATCAACTACTATGCCAAAGTCAATGTGAGCAAGCGACGATGAAAATTTATCTTTTTTTCTCCTTCTGTCAACGATTTGTCAAACTAAAAATAGTTTTTATTTCCTATAATCTTAATTTGCAAAAGAGTGTATAGTTTTTAAAAAACTTTTGTTTGCCTTTTTTTTTCCTCATATTTTTATAGTTCTAACTATCCTTTATGAATCCTAAAATTGCAGAATTTGATATTGTTTCTTCAAAAAAAATTTATAGATTTTTCAACCCCTGGATCCACACATAAGAGAGCAAGCAGCAAAAAAAGGGGTGGGGGGACCTTGGCTTTATGTATGACAGGAAAAGACATGCAGAGTGGAATGAAAAAAAAACTTTAAAAATTGGTCTCTTTTGTCACCAACATTTAAAAAGTCCCCCCATCCCATCACCACTTTAGATAGCTGAGGGTCTCCGCAAGTCTAAATGCGGCCCTGGTCCCGAGTTTTATTCAAACAAAACTAAAATTAATTCATTGATTTCAGAAATCTGTCAAGCACCACGTTCTAAAATTGAGAAAAAGCATTTTTAACACAATATTTTAAAAATTTTACAAGGATTTCGCTATTTTGAATCGAAAGGGATACACATTTAGGTATAATTCTTACAGTAATACCTATTGAACATCTTATCGGACGGAAAAAAGGAATTTCCTAAAATTAGTTTTACTGCTTTCTGAAATCAAAAATTCAAGTCTTCATAAGGTTTTTAATATTGTATTTAATTTAAAAAGTAAAATAATGAATAAATAATTTAAATTTATCTGAAACAAATTCAAACGTTTCAAGCATGCAGAGTCATATAGGTAGTTAAAATTCAAGATTAATTTTCATTTGGTTATCACACCCTACTCTCTCAAAAAAGAAAAAAGAGAAACAAAAATACTGGAAATTTTTTGATTAAACTCAACACACAGCTCGGCTTCTGCCCTCCCTTCATATGTTTCTCCCTACAAAGTAAAAGTAATAACAACAAATAAATAAATTTTTAAAAAATATATATACATAAAACCATCATCTAAAGAGATCTGGGCAGGGATTTAAAAAAAAATGTCATAAACTATTTCTTCATTCATAGCACAGTTTATTTACCCATAGGTTTTTTTGTATATAACTATTATATCCTTGCTTCCTTGGGAAACCAAAGAATATTTATCATTTAATTAATAAATCTAGTAGTTAGTAATGAAGGTAATATTTTTTTTTAAAGTAATCTGAAACTAAAATGTTCAAAATTCTAATTTTCCATCATATATGTCAAATGACCATATAACTCACCACAATTAGAATTTAACTTTATGACATGCATAAGCCACAGCTTATACATCAGAAAATAAGATACGAAAAATTAATGTCAAACATATTAACATCAACAATAATAAGTTCTGATCAGAGTTTTGAAATGTACAGCAGGGAAATTTAAAATGAGCAACTTTGAAGTTTTTAAAAACATCCAGTACAGCCCAATAACCTAGCCAGTACAGCCTAGTTAAACCAGAAAGTAAGATTTCGCAAACATATTTAACACAACAATATTATGCTACAATAATAAGAGTGAACATTAAAAACTATACTATAACAAATATTATTATCAGAGTTCAACAAATACCAGGCACCAGGTCATCATAGCCCCTTGATTTTCAACACTAGCAACATAAAATTTCTTTTAGGTTAGGTTTAGGTAAATTAGTTTTTTTGTAGGTACAGCATATTTTTGAGATGTAGTTCCAACTTAACTAACAATGCAAAACAGTTTTTTTTTTTTTTTTTTTAAATGTTAAAATTTTAAAATTTAGAATAGAACTCAAAAAAATGTTGGTAGAATGATGTGTCAACAACATTACAAAGAAATTCTAAAGTTGCAAAAAATGAGCACTGATGTCTAACTTTTGTGCCTGGCTCCTAGATTTTTGGCGAGTTTGTCAACACCTGATTATAATCCATGATAGTGTAATACAATTAAAATGTAAAGTGGCGAATCAAAGCTCAATGAAAGTTTGAAAGTTGAACAATGTGAAGTAGCAGTACACCATTTTCAAAAATCACAAAAGCTCACATTTATATGTTTTTTGAACTCACACAATTAATCAAAAATCCATAGAATGCATTTTTTAAAGTGTGTTAATTTGTTTAACAATTTCAAAATTTAGAAAGATACAACTATTAGCTAAATTAACCCATTAGTGTTCAGGAATCTATAAATTTCATAATGAGTGATAATACTGCTTATGCATCGTTGTGTACATACACAAACACACACACACACATATGCACAGCTTAGGAACATGAATTGAAGAAATTTTAGATCATTTGCAGATTTCTCTCTCTCTCTCTCTCTCTCTCTCTCTCTCTCTCTCAACGATGATTTCTTTATACTACAGTAAACTCCTGATTATCCAAGGAATAGGTTGGCACGGTAACCGCTGATAAGCAAATTTGCAGATAATTTGCTAGTTAGGTAAAAATGATGCTAGAATATGCAATAGCTTAAAAAGCAATACAGTGTACATAAAAAATGCATGTAAAAGCTAAAAAAAATGTTAGTTTAATATTTCAAATAGATCAAGTAAATTGTGCAAACAGATAAACTGCAACAGCTCCAAAATTATTACACCAAAATAAAATGCATAGGGGCAGGGGAATTTTTTCAAGACTAGTCCGGTCACTTGTTTACAAGCGAAAGTAGTGTAGGTCAAAAAACAGTCAGTAAGGTAGATCTAAAAATCAGTAAGTAACGTAGATCTAAAGCAGTAAATAGTGTAGATCTAAAAATCACGTTTCAAATACTGAGTTTTCGATGACCTTCTGTGAAAATTCTAGAAAGCGTCATTTGAGAAGTAGTCTATCAAAAGGGAATATATCCAATTTTTTGAAGACTCGTTTTTTGTCATTTTCTATATCTTTCAGATAGCCTTAGTCAAAGTTTCCAGAATTCAAAATAAAAAGAAATGCATTTTGTATTAAAGAATAAAGGCTTTTCGATCAAAAGGTAATAAATCTTTTTCTTACAATTTTTTCAGGTCATTTCGAACAAAAAGAAATATATCATGATTTAATCTAATAAACAAAAACAAAATATTTGCTTGGTGACAGGGTATTTTTGCATGATTGATGGAAAAGACAAATTTTGCTACCGCTGGCATGCATTCACAGCCTTCTTTGACAAACGAGTGTGTTATCAGATAAACTACGAGGATCATAAAATCGGTGGAGAATGTCCCTGTCTTGATGCTGTGTAAGTTTATAACTTGCATGAGTAAGTTTGACCAGCAACTGATTATTAACAATTTGGATTCCACTTTTTTCATCTTAACAGAGCTAGTCTACTTTTATTAACCGTTTTCAAAAAACAATAAAGATAGAATCATTTGTAGCTATAGCTTAATTACAACTATAAATTTAAAACTACTATTAATGGTGTTCAAAGAATAAAATTATTTTTCATGTTTTACTTTGAGCTGCAGCTTTGAACTAGGTTC
This sequence comes from Uloborus diversus, assembly GCF_026930045.1. Classification (NCBI taxonomy): domain Eukaryota; kingdom Metazoa; phylum Arthropoda; class Arachnida; order Araneae; family Uloboridae; genus Uloborus; species Uloborus diversus. The sequence continues at coordinate 159,633,175 of NC_072731.1, read as the reverse complement.
AATTTTTTTTCCAAAAATATTTTCATTGCTTTACAGTGTTTTCAAAAAAATATATATATTCAGCATTGAGAATTTCCACCACTAAAAAATAAATAAAAAAATAAAAATAAAATAAAAACATTTTTTCTGAATGAATTTTCCAAACAAAATATTTTAATTAGTGATTCAGGGAAAGTCTTCTCGATTATTTTTTTTAATCATCTTTTACCTTCATTCTATTCTACTACACCCTACATTTTATGAAAGAGTGCACTCATTAACCCCTACAAAGAAAAAAAACTAGGAAAAATTCTTGCTTTCCAATCCAAAGAATGAACTTTAAAAGTTATGATGATCAAAATTTCAAATGTTCTGTAAAGCTCATGGACACTAGACCAGATCCTCAAGTTTTAGGTTTAAGGAATTGGAGGTGATGTATTAGAGCTTTGATGAAATTATAGCAATCAACAAGCACTTTCATTCAAAAGGGCTCATAATCTCATTTTTCAAGCAACCTGTTATGCTTTGCCTTTGTGGTAAATTATGTTCTTAGTAAATATGTAAATATGACAAAAAAAATTTGCTGTTGGCTTTTTTTTTTTTTTTCTTTTTTCTAAATCCTGAACATGTTTGGAAAAAGGATCTGATTCCTTTTGATAATTTGGACTTCATTTGAAATTTCTCTTTTTAAACACCTAATCTTTATTAAAATACATAAGTAACAATATAAAAAGCAGTGCAGCAGCATCTACAATTAATTTATCATTATTAACTACCTAAAACTTTTATAAAATGTGCTATGCCTGCAATAAAGCATTAGTCACTCACTCATATAAATCTTAATTTAATGGTGAAAATTTTTGATACTTGAATTTTCTTATTTTTATAATGCAAACATAAAGACAATTAACAAAATAATATAAAAATTCATTCAAAAGTAAAACCAATTTAAGAAACACAAACCTTCATTTGAAAATTATTTTTTGATTTAGAGCATCATTAAACATTTCTCTCATATTAAATTTCACTCAAATATTAATAGATGCCTCATTCCATGTGATGGATTGGGACATTTTGAGTAGTTTTGTCACAAGATTTTGTTTTGTAATACAAATAATACGAGCCAAAAATTTATTTTTGATAGCAACAGTAAAGATATGCCATAAGAACTATGTAGAACATCAAAAGTTAGTCAGTTTGAAGAAAATAATTGAACTACAGGCAATACATAATGCCTGTGACAAAACAGGCCAGGCATTTTATTGCGTATTTATCAATTATTTTACTTAAAAACAATAAGTAATGTTCTGTGGAATTCTTGTGACAAATCCTTAATGCTCCAATCAAAAATAAAAATTCTAGCTTGTTTCATTTATATTTATAAAATAAAATGTACTGAAAAATATCCCGTTCCACCAAATGGAATGGTTTAGCAATGAAAAGTAAAAGTAGTTTTTCAATACTAATTTAAAATCAATTAATAGCTCAAAATAATATTCATATCACCAATATTTTTTCTAAAAATCATTTATGTTCTAATTTTATTTGTTTGAGAGCAAATGGGATTCTTATCTCTCTGTAGATACTGTCATGCATGCATGAGTAACTTGTTTACTTTTTATTGATACAACTTTTTATCTTCTTATGTGACAACATTTTAAAGCAAACATGCCTTTTGAAAGATGGCGAGAACATCACATTTTCATATATTTCTTTATTAATACAACAAAAGAGCTATAGTTACAGCAGGGTTTAGCCTAATATTAAGAAATTTCCTATGAAAGTATAAATTAAAATAGAATTTTAAAAAATGATGTTTTGGAAATAGCTAAATCTTTAATGCAAAAAAAATAAACACAAAAAAATCTCATGAATAGTTTCTGAGCAAATAAAAAATATTTTGCATATAACACTAATCGGTTAATAATTAGCACGTTCAAGTTAAGACAAAAAAGCTGCTTCTATTTTTAAAAAAACAGCATTAAGTCACATAAATGAGTAAAGGTATCTCACTTCCATTTGTTGCAAAGTAACAACATCAGTAAATTTAATTCATGCATGCTAATGACAGGTTACAATCATACAAATAGAAAAAGACCAACTTGAAAAATGGCCAAAATAAAATGACAACCCATATTCATATTTACGGCAATTTAAAAGACTGGACGGTAAATTAGATCCTTTGTGCTGACTGTACAGTAAACAAATCAAATACAACAAGACACAAATTTGCAATGAAAATTACAAGCTCGTATTTCAGAGTCAAAAAAAAAAACTTTAGAGAAAAAGAAAAAACAGAATTTTGTCTTCAAGACAAAAACAGCCTCATAGTATCACTACAGCACGTTTCCAAGAGTTAATTATTTTATTTCACAATTCCATTTTTTGTCCAAAAAAAGGCTCCTGAACATTCAAAGTAAATGTATTTAACAAGTTGCAAACCAGAAGCAAAAATTCTCATGATTTTCTCATTTTGACCGCTTACAACCCTTACTCCCCACTCAAGTATTATTGTTGTACAATGTACATTTTTTTTGTGTGAAAATTTTCTTAGAGTTCTAAAAGTCTTGATTGAACAGTCTTTGGATATTTCCACATATGCAAAACACCAGACCCGGTTATCCCATCCAGAGACTGCAGTTTTGTTCTTGTTATAACTCATCAGTCTGGAATAGTGAATAACCAAACTGCAGGCAGATGTCATCTGCATCTCGTTGAAGCCCGGCTGTCGAGAATATTGCATGTGGTTTTGGCTTAGGGGTCCTAACTTACTGCTAATTTTCATATGTGTTTCATCATAGAATGTACATTCATAATTTCCTAGCCATACAATGTACTAACTTTCATATGAAATTTGTGCCTTATTTACTACATTGGATCTGTCCAATCATAAAAAACTGAACTTCCAATTATTAAAAAATAAATAAATGAACAAATGTTGCATTATTTATACTTTAATGCAAAGTTGATAAAGCACTAAATTAGAAAATGCCATATTTTATGAGATAAATCATTTCAAAGATAGAGTCAACATCATATATTCACACAGCAGCACAAACATTTATAATTGCATACTAGCAAATAACCCATATACAAGGCAAAAGAACTACTCGGGGTTCTCCCTTTGTGATTTTGCAAATGTGAGAAATATTTGCTCCAAAGATGTATCACTTATCAGGTAATCTTCTAAATCAAATCTTGACTTCATGGTATCCATAAATTTGAACAGCTGACTGAGGGTAGCATTTGGATCATCAACATGATATTGAAGCATTCCCTGCATAACATTGAACAAATATTAATACATTTAAAAATTAACATCCAGCTTGAGTGAGATTTTAAAAATATCAGTTGTTTTTTTAAATGCTAGTTTAAAATTTATAAATGAAATGTAATAAAAAAAGAGTTTTTAAAAAATGCAAAAACCAATATGATAAATAAAGAGAGAGGTAATTGAACTGTTGCTCACATAGCACATCACTTGATAAGTTTAAGGTCTGACACGAATAGAATTACTGCGACAAGTTCATATGATTTCTGAATAGTACTAACTTTTAAGCAATATGAAGAAAATTTCATGGCAGTCAGATTAACTAGAATTAACAGTGTTTGTAGTGAAACAACTTTTTATTTTCAAAGCAATGGACAAAAGGGAATTTTACGTTTTGACACAATATTTTACTTGTGTAATCAAGAAAATCATCACTACATAGTATAAAATGAAGTCTCCAAAAAGCCTGTTTGTTTGAACGCGCAAAACTCCTTATAAATGGGGGGGGGAATCATAAAAATTAACAGTCAGGATAACCTTAACAGACAAATAGAACCACACTCAATTGCAGCTTCCCCCCCCCCCCCCGAAAGTGGGACAGTAGGGTGAGGGGGAAAATGGGGGAGGGGAGCAATCTGGAATTAAGCTTAACAACATGAAAGGTTATGCTCAAAAGAGAAAAATTTGTTTGATCTATAACTGCTTTTAATGTATGTATAAATAGATCTCGTTGCATTAATACTTTCCTTTGCAACAGAAATTAAAAAGAAAACTAGCAATAAAGAAAAGAAAAAAACAGCTGCACTCCAGATGTTGTAGAAAGACAGTTATGTGAACCGACATATGATCTGATACTTTGATTTATTTTTAGTTTTGTGTGAAAATAATGGAAAAACACTGAAACAACACAGGGGGAAATATTACTATTTTGCTATGATTTTTGTGCAAATTATTTCTTTCCTCCCTCCAAAATTTAAGGTTGGTGCAGGGGTAGGGGATGAAATGAATCATAACTTTGCTTATCAGATATTGAATTAATCAAGTAAAATTTGGGAAGTTAGGATTGAAAAACAAACACTTGGTCTGAAAAAACAAAAAACATGTGGGGTAAAAATAATCCTCCCCAGGTGAGGCGTGATACTCTAGTACAGTGTTAATCATATGTTTGGGTCGGGGTGGGGTGGGAGGGAGGAAAGTATTTCGTCTTGCTTTAAAAAAGAACATTTACCAGGTTTTAATAAGTTTACTATCCATTTTGTTTTATTTTATTTCATTTTTTTTTCTTTTTTTTTTTTTTTTACATTTTGAAAACAGTAAAAAAAAAAGATTTAAAAGTGGTGTTGTGGGGGGGGGGGGGAACGCAGCTTATCAATATATAAGTTCATGCCAGCTCATTTCAAGCATATCCATGTTTACTTTCAACTCACTAGACCATCACCCCAGTAAGAAAACCCCATATTTAACTTACTAGAATCTGAAAAATATCATTATTTCTTATGTCAAATATTATTCAAAAATTCAAAAAAAATATGATCCCATTGAGATCCCAACTTGAAATTTTGTACAAACAAAAATAAAACACACACAAATTTTTGAGATTTTTTTTTAACTCATTATACGTTTTCTGAGAAATTTACATTTTAAATTTCATGTTTTAGAAATAAATATTTTTACGAAATTAGTCATGTTGCATATCATATTAAACAGCAACTAATGTACTTTAAAATGCTTTTTACAAAATCTTTTTATGTATATTTGGTGCTGAGTTATCCTCCATGTTATTTCCAAGAATCCATGAAAAAAAGAGGGTTTTTCCAAAAATCAAAGTCTTATAAATAAAAAAATAAAAGAGATAAAATCTAAAAATTTGGACTTCTGATTACCTTGATGGGTACAATCGATGAGCCAAATTTCAAAGGAATACAAAAAGGTGAGGGAAAAAAATTCTTAAATTTTGGATCACACACATACACACACTTGACATGGAATGACACAAGAGCAAATCAAAATTGTAACAGATAATAATGTAATTTTTTATGTATTTAAATAAAGTTCCTCAGATTTATCTGAGCATTTAACACCGATAAACCGGGCAATTAGTAGATGCGGGTGGTCTCTGAGGGTGTCGTGTTGTGTTTATGTGTTCTTTATATGATTATGGATTTATTTTTGTTATTATTATCTTATGTTATAAACTGGCCCTAAATTAAGTTCTTTTCTGAGTGGTAGCCTGGACTCATACCTTGTCTTTTCCTATTAAATAGCTGCTTGCAATTTTCCTTTTCTTATCATTATTTTTTATATAAATTTTTCAATATTTGGTATTTGACTTGCATATTCTTTATATTTACTTGGCTTTTTAGTTTTGCTGTGTTGCGCATCTGTGGGCTATATATATATTTATATACATATTTCCTAACTAAACAATACACACTCAGACACACACAATATTAAAGAAAAAAGAAAAGAAGAAAGAAAGCCAAAAATAAAGAAAAGGAAATATAACAAGAAATAACTTTAAAAACAGTTCTAGTAAACTTACTTCGAACTGAATTCCAAGGAAGAACTGCACAAATTATATCAAAGTGCAAAATAAATTCAAAGATAATAGATATTTATAGCAAACTTAAAACTCATACTAGTAACAACGTGCATATTAAAAGCAAAATTATCATTTTTAAAATAAAATACTTATTGAGAGCACAAAACTATGATATAACATCATACATATCTTAGATGAAAACTACAGCAGCAGAAAAAGCTACAGAAAGCAGCTACAGAAAAAGCATATGTTTACGATTGGGGAAAATTTTAGCAGCACTCAATAGGGTTGCAACGTTGACTTGGATGTTTTTGAAACATTAAAGTTTTCTTTAAAATATCAATATTTTTACCATTAAGTATTAGGGTTAATTATCTTTTAAGACCAGTGTTTTGCATTTGGTGTTTTTTCAATGTTGAAGTTCCATATTTGAACAAAAAAAAGGTGTCATAAAAAAACTAATAATAAACTCAACATTTTGACACGTGGATGCTTCAAAACATAATTGTTTTTAGGTCAATGTATCCATACCATAGATGTTTTGTCATCGATGTCACACCTCTAACACTCATGTTCTGTTAACAATTAGCTGGCAGAAAGGATTGCTAACTTAACTGCAATGTAAGTGCACTTCTAACGACAACGAGTAATAGAGAACGCTTCCCAGTGGGATAAATGTCAGTATTTATTTAATAAGGAAGCTTTCATCATAGCTACAAACCTTTTCCACATTTTTAAGGATATTTATGTTTTAGTTATAAAGCATCGGTATCATGAAGACACTGAATGCATAGCAAAACATTGATTTTAGAAGAAACATTGACCCTAAAACATTGATGTTGAATTCTTCAATGTTTAAACAAATACACTGATGTTTCATAAACATCAACATCAATGCCACATCACTACTTGCAACATTAAACTGATCATACAACCAAGAAAAGTGTACCTAAATGCAAATATTAAAAAAACTGTAAATATATAATCAAAATAATTTTTAAATGAAACAATTGTAAAATAGAACAATTTGGTTTAAAGTGATTGATTATTAGTTCCACTTACAACCAAGTTTCGTTCCTGGATGGCCCAAAATGATTTTTAAAGGTCTTGGACCAGCAAACTGCCATCGCATTTGAATGCTACACGGATGAAATAAATCATACAACTCAAAATTCTACACAGGGGTGCCCACAGGGGGGGATTATGGCGCAAGTTGCGCCATCAAAATTTTTGGGGGGGATTTTTTTTCCTGAAAAGTTTTTTCTTTCGAACATGAAATTTTTGAATTTTGGAAAAAAAAAATATTTAAACTCATTCAACAAGAAATAGATGCATTAATAATGCATTTTTCACGTACTCTTAGGGGCAGTCTCTCCCCCCCCCCCCTCCGCAGTTTTTCAGAAGTGGGGCCGCCAATTTTATTTTAGTGATGCAACTAACAAAGAAAAAGGAAACTTCGTTGTTTTAAAAAATGAAAACAGTAACTATAAATGAACAATTAAAATAATTGTGCCAAAAAAGTTTTTTTGTGAAATTTGAATAGAAAATGTAATTTTAAAATACAATTTAGGAACATCCTTGATTCTCTTTTGTTAGGAATATCTAAGTAAGGGCTGCGGAAATGTATGCTTCAAATATTTTTATCAACGAAAAAAGAAGTATTCAGTACAATACACTTTTCACTAGGCCGCAATGTGGGTATGTCTGTCTAGTCGAAAACTATGGGCTCGGCTCAAATTAAAGTATTGTGCATAGAGTAAAATTAGCATAATGGGAGGAATATCGGCGACAAAACTAACACGGTGCACGCCTTGTTTCTCGGCGGCCCTGATTATACAAAACCATGCTTCATGGTTCTTCAGTTAAAAAAAAAATACATAAATAAATAGAACAGCTTCATTAGGATATCCCATAGGATAGGGGTAGCCGAAACATTCCTTTTTTTTTTTTTTTTTTTGATGAAAAATGTTGTCCTGAAAATCATTATTAAGTGGAGAAAAATGTATGGGTTGCCGAAACAAGTTTGAAATAGAGAGAGAGAAACAGTCCAATGCAAAGAGAGATTCAAAGTATTGTAGTGAATACTCACAACAAAAGTTCTAAGTGTTTGAATGTAAAAATTGTAAGTGGCATATTTAAAGTAAAATGAAGTGGAATAGAGATCTAAGGTATCTCAGAAAATTACCACATCCGTTCAAAATGTTAAAAGTCCTTTTCCTAAGGCAGCAAACGCTTGTATTGCAAGAAAACAAAAATATTAAGCGAGAAATTGAAAACTTTATTATGGAAAATCCTGTCAGATAATCGTGTTTGGCAAAGAAAAATTGGAAGAAAATATTACACAATATGTTTACCAATAATTAAAATTTACAATGAAGATAGGAGAGATGTAGCCAACTGAAAAGAAGAGTGGAAAACTCCAAACCCTTCTTTTTTACGTCCCCAAAGCTGGCCTGTGAGTGACTTTTAAAACTTAGGTTTTGTAAAACTCCCGGGGAAAATGTTCTCAAACCCCATCCCTTACTCTAACGTCATAAAAGATGGCCTACACCTGAGAACTTAGGACTGCAATTTCGAAAAACCGTGAGAGTGCTCCAAACGTAACCTCCGAGAAACGCCCTCTAAATTAATCATTCATCATCATTCAAGGCGAAATAAATTCTTCTTTTTTACTTTAATTTAAAAAAAAAAAAAAAAAAACAAACAAACTTGCTGACGTTTCCCGAAACTGTCGTTCTCCAAATATTACCGAAGATCTTCCAAAATTTCATTGTAAAAGGCTTCAATTCATAAAAATGTTTCGGGGGAGGTATCCAAAACCTTCTACCCCTCTAACATTACTTAAAATCGTCTATGTTTGCGTTAACTGAATTTCAATTTTAAAAATTTGCCAGGGGAGGACTCCCAATCTCTCCACCCATTAACATTACCAAAACTCTTCTAAAACTGCAGTTTCAACAGATCGAAAAATTTTTCGAGAGAATGACCCCCCCCCCCCCCTTTTTTTTCTCTCTCTCGCCAACATCATCGAAAAATGTCTTAAATCTCGCTTTTAGTGCTTCAATTATGAAACATTTCTGGTCGCGAGCACCTTCAAAACTCCCCCCTTTCCCTTTTTATCGAAGGTTGGATTAAATTACGTTTTCGGAGCTTTAATTTCAAGAAACGGCCGTTGTATTAAATTTTCAACAAAAAAAGTCTACAATCGCGTTTTTAAGGCTTCAAAATTTCAAAATATTTCGGGGGTGAGGGCGCATTTCTTTTTCTTAATATCACCATAGATCATCTAAAACTGCATTTTTCGAACTACAATTTTCAAAATTTCCCGGGGAGAACCCCCGTACCCCCCCCCCCTTACACATGTCACAACAGGAAATAATTCACAATTGGGAATGCGTGCTTGGAGTTAGCATTTTGAAAAATTATAGAGCGATGACCCCGAGTCTCTCCTCCCTTATCGTCTAAAACTGTGTTTTTCAGATAACAATCTTGAAAATATTCGGGGGAGATGCCCCAGATCCCCTCTTCTGAACATAATTAAATATAAACGTACAATTGTGTTGGAAACTTAAATTGGAAAAAATATCAGGAGATGCTATGCTGGACCTCATCTCCCTTTCCTCCCAAACTTAAAATATAGTCTAAAACTATACTTTTATGTCTTCAATTTCGAAATAATGCAGGAAGGTAGCCCTCCCACACCGCCCCTAATTCTGACTGAATCTTATCCTTACGATTAAACTTATATTGCTAGTACTAAGGTCTAGTAATATGACTATCCCTGTTAAACCAGAAGCCAAATCTTCTCTCTCTCTCTGCACATTAAAATATGCGTTTGAAACAATTAAGGGCCTGCCAAAGCGTACTCCCACCCAGAAGTTGTCTGACCTAGCGACGATCCTGGTACTCTTTCCAAAATTTAATGTCCGTGTCTCTTTTTCAATGAAGGGAACACATCACAGACGGCATGGAGTTGGTGTCCGTTTCAGAGCTGGAACAGACGGTTTGACTTCTTTTCAGTTTTTTATGCATTTTCTGGAAGTAGCACAATTCTGCATGAATATGTGTGGCAGTGATGAGAGTCATTTAAAACTGCGTTTGTAGTACTGCAATTTTGAAAAATTTATAGGAGAGAGCACCTGATTCTCCCTTATTTCCTTCACATGATCAAAGACAAGCCTAGAATTGCGTTTTTGGAGTATCAATTTCAAAAAACTGCCGGGTTAAAGGCACCGAAATTCACCTTCCACTAACAGTATAAAGATCTATCAAAACTGCGTTTTTAAAGCTAAAATTTGAAAAATTTAAGTGGAGCTCCCCCTTTCCACCCCCTCTTGTCACCATTATTAAAAAATCGTCTTACATTTGGTTCGATTACAGGGCTTCGATTTCGAGAAAATTTCAGGAGAGCTGCCGAAAACTCTTTTTCTTAACGTCACAAAGGTCGGCTACAGTTGCGATTTTAGAGCTTCAATTTCAGAAAACTGCTTTTCCCCCATCCAAAGATAGCGTTTTTAAGACTTCAATTCCGAAGTTAAGAATTTAACTTCTTTTTAATTCTTTTTAGAAAATTTTCCTGGTGTGAGCCCTAGGATATCTTCTTTCTCTAACATTACCGCAGATAGTCTGAGACTGCGTTTTCAGAACTACAGTTTTGAAAACAAAGGAGAGCCCTCCTTAACACAACGTTAGAGTATCTATAATTGCGCTTTTAAAGTTTCAATATTGAAAAATTACCGGGAAGGGGCCGCCAAACCTTTTATACCCCTAACATCAGAGATCGTCTAAAACTGGTCTTAAAACTACAATTTCGAACATTTTCCAGGGGAGAAACCCCCGGACCCCATATCTAAGTGACGATAAATTTCCCTTTCAAGATTCATATTGCATACATCCAGTAATGACTCCTTCTGAGCCAGAAAGTTGAATCCACTCTCCCTGTAATTATTCATACGTTCGAAGAAAAAAAAAGTGTAGCAAAATACAGGGGTACTCAAAACTTGTTTACTCAAGGTCCACGCTGTAAAATTTGGGAAGACAAGACGGATCAACAATCCAACAATATTTCAGTTCAAATGGTATTTGTTAGCGCTCCCACCCCCCTTTCCATGAATTTGACAAGAAATTTAACACTCTAAAAACTATTATGTTTAACCCAATTCGAAAGCGAGAAAATTTTTGGGGGGGAATTTGCGCCATTGAGCTTGGGGGGGATGGGCACCCCTGATTCTACAATCCTGTGATATTTCACAGATTATTCTGCAAAAAGTTCTAACATATATACGCAATACAACGAAAGAACAATAAGCAAGCGTATTTGACTGCATCATTCAATTAAAAAATAATAATGAAGTAATAATAATACTGTAAAACCAGTAAGTAATATTAAAGTGTAAATCTTTATTACAAAATAATTTCTTTAAAAATAATCAGGAGTACTGTTTTTTAGTAATACCTGATGGTAATCCTTTAAGTCTGCTCCTTCTAAATTATCTTTCACAAAATTCTTGATTTCAGTTACAGCTGCAGCATCATCAATGATATCTTTCTTCACTTTTATCATGATACTATATCCTTGTCCATACTTAGTTTTTAGCTGCTGAGTAGAGCCTAAACATTTAAAGCGACCATTTACCATGATAGCAAGTCTTCCACAAAGAGCTTCACTTTCCTCCATGCTAGAAGAGAAAAAAACTAAATTTTTATGAAAATATTACAAATTATGAAAGGGGCAGAGCGTTACAAATTATGAAAGGGAGTGACATTTTTTGGATACAGTTAGTACTTTACAAAAACAAGCCGGGCTTACAATAATTAAGAGATAAAGTAATTTTTAAGTGCAATAGCTCAGAAACTACTGGCTGTACAGCAATACAGTTGAGCTTAAATTAGAGACGTACTGAGTACTCAGTAACTACTCGGTACTCGGCCTACTCGGCCAATTTACTGAGTACTCGGTACTCGGCGAAATTTTGATCAGATACTCGGCCAATACCGAGTAGTTGAAAAAAATAGAATATTGTCCAAGACGGATATTAAAATTTATAAAAAAGTGCAAGCATATATAATATTCTGCAATCATTTACAAGTGAAATTTAAATTTTGAAAATAATGAAGTTTATGTCCCCAAAGTTAATAAAACTTATTTATTAAAAATTGTGCAAAAAAGGTAAGTATAGAAAATATGAAGTTTTTATATTAAAAATGGATTTTTGCTACAAACAAAAATTAGTTGTAAGAAATATGAAAATACCTTAAATATATTTGCTTAAAAAATAAAAGGAAATAAAACAACGTTAAAAGCACAGAGCAGACACGTGTTTTGGCATTACAAGGAGTCCCTTTTTCAATGCACAAAATGTGAGCTCGTAGATTTAAAGGCATCCAACAAAAGTTTGATTTTTTTGTCGAATGTCTTTACATTCCTTAGCTCACATATTATGTGCTGAAATAGATATTACTTGTAATGCAGAAACAGGTGTCTGCAAAATTCCTGCACATTTGTTTTATTTGCTTTTAAAAATTATTTATGTTTGGTGGTCTAGAACTATAATAAGATTGGTATATTTTTTTTAAATTCCAACTTGATTAATCATACCTTTTATTTATTTATTTTTAATTTTGAAATTAATTTTTTTTTTTTTTTTGTAAAATTTTTGACATAAAACAAAATTTTTTAAATAATGCGTAATTAAATTTCAGCAGGAATTTAGTTTTAAAAACTATTATTTGGACAAGGAGGCCGATACTACTATTCTAATAAGTTCAAAATTCACCACATATTTGTCGGTGGTTCTTCTTAAAACATAATTGGTACTTGGTAACTTAGCCGAGTAGTGAAAGGCCGAGTACTCGGTAACTCGGTACTCGGTTGAGTAATGAAAGGCCGAGTATTCGGTACTCGGCTACTTGGCCAAAGTGCTACTCGGTACGTCTCTAGCTTAAATGATTGCAAATTTAAGGTTTGATAAAACTGACAATAACAATTGTTATCAAAGAATAGACCGTTTAACAGTTCTAAGAAAAGAACTGAAAAGAGCCAACATTTTTATGGTTTTCATGATCACACAAGTCTTTTGGATGTCAAAACTTGGATTCACACTTCCCTAACTAGCCTGAAAACAAGCTTAAAAAATCAGATTGTCACAACTTCAGCTTTGTGTTTAGCTTTTTATGTACTTTTTCACTGAACTCAAGGAAATAATTTTTAAAAAATAACTTACCTATGTGTAGTTAAAATAATAGCTGCACCAGTACATTTACGAGCTTGAGAAAGAATATTCCAAATCTTTCTTCTAGAAACAGGATCCACACCAGAAGTTGGTTCATCAAGAAGAATTAACGAAGGCGAACCAATCAAAGCAAGAGCGATTGAGAGCTTTCTTTTGTTACCACCACTAAATATACAAAAATGAAAAAGCAGTTTATTAAACAAATTTTTGAAACTAGTACAAAAAAATCAACTACATTGGTGGGCAGAGAAAAGGTGCCAAATATTCAATAGTTTCCTAATATGTGATACCTCTATTGTTGCAGATAAAGGCAGTGATAAATTCCACCAAAATCAATATAAAACAAATTTCAGGCTTGTGTGAGGTAAATAAAAAGGGACCAGAAACTTGCTATTTGCTGCATTGGATGCATAGATAGTGTTTTCAAACATTTTCTTTTTTTTAGTCCTCAAAGCATTGTGTATTATATTTAGTCAAAGGTGAGTAAATATTTTGGTATGTTTCTACATATTTTTGTTTGTTATGAATTTTTTTATGATTAGGTATGGTTTATTAAACTTTTTGGCACCAAAAAATTGAAAAAATTGTGCAGTTTCTGATTACATTTTCAATTTTTATTTTTAAGAAATATAAAAAACGTTATTAATAAAAATCGAAATACTATATCTCATAGACTTAACACTGATGCCAAGTCAAAGATATATATGAATGAATTATAATGAAACAAATTCAAAGGGCAAATGTTTTCCCAAGGGCTGCGGAGTCGGTGGGGAAATGCCCAAATCTCTACCTCAAATCTGAATCCTAGAATTTTAAGGCCTTCAACTACGACTCCTACACCCCAAAATCAGTTTGACTCCAACTCTGACCCTGTAATTGCTTGGCAATAATGCACATTTGGAGGGAAAATGACAGACTCTTAGAGTTTTAAAGACAAGTAGTTGGCGAGCAAAGTGAGCAGGGAGTGGAGTGAGCAGAGGGCATTTCAATAAAGCCATACCAATGACATAAGATAAAGGGTTATACCAATGTGAAAAAAGTATTGAAATTTGTCTCTAAGAACTGTTTTAGAAGCTTTTTTAGGCTAAACTTCAGTCCAGAACTTAGCTTTGTGAGGTTTATCACTGTATATATTATAAAAATTTAATTACATTTATACTTTTTAATTATATTTATGGTTTTCAAAAAGCCACAATAATGGGTGAGAATAAAACTGCTTACCTAGAAATGAAGTAAAAATTGTCATCAATAAACAAAATGTCCAAAGAATGGCAAAAAGCAACTTGTATCAGATTTAATAAACTAAAATGCTTTTTTCCAGTAATGTTGCCACTTTTTGAAACAAATCTTCTTAGGAAAAATATTTTTAATTTCTTGCCATCTGGATGATTGACAATCTTCGGGTCAATGTTTACAATCGCTTTTTGAGATGATGTTTTCACATTGTTTTGATATTTTTTTAATAATAAATAAAATGTTCTTAATATATACATTTAATTGTTAAAAAAAATAATCAGAGCTGAAATTTCTTACAAGTTTTTGTCTAGATTTTTTTTAGAATATGAGAATAACAACCATGGGACAATGTATACCAATATTTCATTGAAAATTTTTATTTTTAATTTTAAAAAAATTAGTTTTGACAAAGTTAAAGTTTGAAATTTTAGTGCTAAAGAAGTACAAAAATATCCAGAGGAAAGTCTTTTTAAAGATATTAAACAGAATAAAAATATTTGTGCCGAACACAAAGTTTCCCACTTTTGTGAAATCACCCATCTACATTATCGGAAGGAATATTTTTTCATCTAAAAATGATATTTTATATTGTGACACGGACCATCATAGATTTTATCATTTTACCCTAGTTTAAGGATTCAAACAGATAGAAAGAAAAAAAAACCTTAAATTTTAATTACAAGGTTATAAAAAAAAATCTTGACTTGTTATAAGTGTGATACACAAGTTAAAGAAATGAGCAAATGCACTTGATGTTGTAAAAAATGGCATACTTTCCATGCCTCAGGCAGCAATGTGAACCAATTTTAAGTTAAATAACAAATTTAAGTAACAGTAGAGGAAAGTACAGTTTTTCTTAATACATGAAATGCTTTTCTAACTTCTCACTGACACTAATAGTTTTAACATGTATCCTGACTACTATGCGGCATATATCACATAGATACGTATACATATTGAGAGTTATTGCAATAACAAATTAATTTAAAGAAAATGCTCATGCAAACAGAAAAATAAATACCTGTAAAGGGTTGTCTGTTTGTCTGCATGCTCAGTAAGATCTGTCATTTTGATTAGTTTATTTACAGCTTCAACCATTCCAACTCCGCACATCCCTCTCAATCTCGCAAAAAGAGTTATTGTTTCTCGACCAGTTAAACGATCAATGATTGCATCAAACTGAGGGCAATAGCCAATAAGAGACTGGAACTAGAGGCAAAAAAGTCATTCAGACATTTTTCAAAGTAAAATATCATTTTGTATGTATATTTTAATTCAATACCTGAATATGATTTCATCTATAAAACACATTTGTTTATTTAAGGCTAAATAAGAAAGAGGGTCCTTTGTCTCTGCAATGTTTTAAACATCAAGAATATTTAGAAAGGGTGTAGAGGAAAATTGAAAGAAAATGGAAGTAAACATTAACAATTATTTGAATTAATTTGCAACTGCTAATCATATCAAGGATTTGCACATTACTGCATTTTATTCAATATACAGCTAATTACGATATAATTTATAGTGAGGAAAACATGAGAATCCATACCTTTTTCAAATTGTTTATTAACGAAATTCCATCAGAGAAAGCGTTGCCTTCATCTGGAAAACAATCACCAGTCAGCATTTTAAAGGTAGTAGTTTTACCAGCTCCATTTACTCCTAAAAGACCAAAGCATTCCTCTTTATTGATTGCAAATGTCAAATGATCCACAGCATAAAAGTTGTTATAAGCTTTGGTTAAATCAAAAACTAATAAGGCTTCTTCAGCATCTTCATTTGCAAGATCCTTGAAAGCAGTGTTGGTACAAGTATTGCGGACTCGCTCCTCTTCGAGAAGTACCTCAGAGTCTTCACAGTATGTTTCTCTGGTTAACTGACCAACTTCCACTTTTCTAAATTTTGCCACATGTTGGACCACAAACCTTACACACATCTTCAAAAAATTAGTTTCAAAAAACAGCAATAAAAGGATGAATACTAAACCATCTGCAAACAGGAAAATTATGTCTCGGCTGCATGCATCTTTTTCCCAGGACAAAAACTCCCTTTCTTTCAGGCATTTAATATTGCAAATATCTGAAAAGAAATTTTTGTTAAATTACAGAAAAAATATCTTTAAAATAAATTATTATGTACCTAAAAACATTTTTGACAGACATTACAAATCAACTCTATATAAATAAAAATGAACCTCCAAATATGAGCCAGGAAACTACGGCTCTGATTTTGCTAAAATTTTCACAGTGGGTGTTTGTTAGCCTTGGAAAAGTTTATAGACCCATTTGCAAAATAAATCAATAAGTAGTTCTTTTTTAATTCCAATCTAAGATGCATTTTTCAAATAAAATCACTAATACACGGCAGAAAAATTACTCCAACCTATTAATATTATATGTCATTCGAAAGAACGAACTTTTCTGCATCACATGAATTTGTTCTAATTCTTTAACTTTTTTTATGACAGGAGTTCTACGGATTTTTAGCTTGATCTCTCAAACCTTTTCTTGTTTCAGCGCTTTTTGAAATCATCAATAAGACACAAACTGATCATCTTAGTTATCTTTTTTACTAAAATAAAAAGAACAATTTTTTCCCCCAGATAGAAGCCTCGTACAGTCAAAGTATTGCCTTTGATACATACATAATGTATCGCCTTTAATTTTCCCCTAACGGACGGATGCAGCAATTCAAAACATTCAAAAAACCGTGCCTTATTAGGTTTTCCACTTCCGCTAGAAGCAGGCACTGTATCAGCGATATGGCGTTGAAAAGGAAGAAAGGGAGAAACAAAAATGTTGAAGGAAACACAAAGAACCAGTTATTTTCAGAGGAAGAACGGAAATCGTTTTTAATTCATATCTCCCTTAATTAATGTTGTCTTATTATGCAACTAAGTCAAACAAATAGCTGGAAAAATTATGAATCTATCAATATTTGGTTTGGTGCTCTGTTTTCTGTCGCTCGCCAGGAGTAGCGATGACATTGATAAATAGATACAACATACAGCTACTTTTATTAATATTAGATGCTCAATTGTAAGATACAAACTTATCCAACTAATAACTTTTTTAAGATTCAATCTAAGACTACAATACAGTCAGTTGTATACACACATTGAGATGATTTTGTAAGAAAATATTGAATGTTACAAAATATAAATCCTTACCTTTACAACATTTATATAATCCATTGAATTCATTCATAAATTTTGATTCACAGTTCAATTTTAGCTCTTTTGGATCAATTCCTTCACAAAAAGCATTACTGTAAGCTATTGCAAACAGTTTGGAAAATCCTGAGGATAAGCAAAAACTAGGAAATATTCGAAACACCCACATTGGAATGTCAACTTCGGGAATATACATATCTCCAGCAGTTGTCTGTATTATACTCAAAATGGTACACACAACAATGCCTAAAAAGGTAACAAGAAAAAAATTAAGCATCATACAGGAATTGGAATAAAAAGATAATTTTTGAAAAAGCCTAATTATTACCTAAATTTAACTGAAAATGAATTAGTAAAATAGTTTATACCAGAAAATATTCTCTTTAAAATGACAACCAATGGATCTTATCAAAAGGTGCCTCTCTGAAGGATGACCATTGAATAGGAGTTTGATTGAAATATGAATCACTAAATTGCAATTCAAATGAAAATTTGCAATTTAAATTATTGCTAATTAAGCGATTAAAAAATAGTTTATGGTGGAAAATTTTTGCTTATTTAATGTCATTGCTGCTTAGGTGATAATTTTATTATTCTTTTTATAGCCATCAAACTCATTAGGAGACAATGATTGATAAGCAACTTCCCTGCTCTGGTTCCCACATCCAGTAAAATACACAAAATCTTAGTTAAAAATCTTTTTCCCCCAACTCCCTAACTTTTAGCATAAAATCATGTAATGCCACAATGCATGGAAGAAGTAGTATAATACTTCCAGTAATGGGATCAGTTAAGAAACTGGTTTCTCAGAGAACTTTTTGCAGCAAAAAATGTGATAACAATGGCGCAAATCTACAAAATTAGGAGGACTGCCCATCAAGCAATATAACTTTCAAGGTTGGAAAAGGAAAACTAATTTGTAGTTAGTGATTACTCCTACCAAAAGCAACTTTCACAATGTCCATTCTATTTGTAAAAGGTTAAATTCTAACAATACAGGCGGACCTCGATATAAGGTCACCCTTGGAACTTCACAAAACTGACTTTATAAGCGGGGTGACCTTATAACCGATTCATATATATTTATTGACAGATAAACATGTATATACATTAATTATTTTCAAAATTTAATACCCTTAAAAATATCAGTTAATTAGGTTAAAATAGTTTAATCAATTGGAACCAACTAAAATTTTTGGAATCAATAAGAAATTTTGAAATGATTTTTGAAACTTTTATTTAGAGTAAAGCTGCATACAAATATGCCCAAAAGAACTTATGTGCGACTTACCTTACTTAAAATTATCATTAATACAAGACTGATGCGTTTTTTCTTTATTTTAAGTACAGTGGTTTCTAATTATTTCCTAAAAATTTTCTTCGGCTTCTCATGACTGGTTAAAAAGTGCGATGTATACACACTGAGTGCCCGCCTTACTGCTAAATATTTTAGTATCACTGTCATAATACTCACTTGCTACTGCATTCTGTGTACTACATGCTACGTTGATAGGAAAAATGAGTTATCACTTTTAAAGGATCGTATATCGCTGTAAATTCTGAAGTAAATCTGTTAGGCACTGAAATCATTCAAAGAAATTGGACAAAAGTGACCTTATAAGCGATTCATGCATTATGACCTGACCATATATCTGATAATACATGACATACAATTCCTATTTGGTGAGCCAGGACTTTAGAAAAGTGACCTTATATGCGGGGTGACCTTATAAGCGAGTGACCTTATATCGAGGTCTGACTATATATACTTTCTCATAGAAAATGGTTCCATTAAATAACTGCAATATACAGAAGAACCTTGATCTACCATTTTTCAAGGAGCACGTAGAAAGACATAATGAGTGTGGGAAAACAATGAATGCATGTTAAAGTTAAAATATGAAGAAAATAATGTTTTTTGGTTAATACACACAATGTGTACAAAATGTACTCAGAAATTCTGGAAAAAATTTAAGGTAAATACACTCAATATGGAGAAAGTTATACAGCAAACTATTTTGGAAAAATTATTGCAGAAAAAAAAAATGGTTGCTGTTTTAGTCTTTTTATAATAAAAGGTTACGGTGGAATATGATTTTATGGTAAAAAGTAAAGACAATATCAATGCCAGTACTTTTTAATGTAAATTTTCAGAATTTCATTTTAGTGTATTAATAAAATACTTTTTACTTACAAAATTAAAAAATTAAGAGTTGCTAAGAAAAGAACAATTTTATATTCATATTTTTGTTTATATTTAAAATTAAAAAACAAACTGATGTGACAAAAAGTTTGAAGAGTTTCAAATGCTGTGATTTTTGTGAATTTGGAAAAAAAAGAAAAAAAAGCTTTTCTTTTTAGATTTTTAACTCAAAGAGAAAATTTTTATGACAATGAACACAGAAAAAAGCCTTTTTGAAGAACATGATATGCACATTTAGTTATTTTAATATAGTTTGTGCAAGGACCATAAAATTAGAAAATTGATCAGGTTTCATTGTACTTAATATACAAATTTTTTTTAAATAATATAATATCTCAAACCTGTAAGGACACAACAGGTAGAAATAGCAGAAAATCCATTACTGGGCTTTTTGATGATGAAGGAAAATAAATAACTAAATGGTATGGATGCCCAGCCATACATAAATATCATGAGTAAAACTGTGCCTAAAAAAGAAAATAATTATGTTTGAATGGAACTTGCATTGTTTGTAAGTTTTATGAAAGTCAAGATACACTGCATTTCAAAACATTAAATACCAGTCAAAACATTTTTCATACACTCTTTTTATCTTGTTATTGAAAGTGAACATTCTTTAGAAACTAACAATCACTATGATCAAAAATCACTTGCGCAAAAATTATTTTTTTTATTACATAATTTTAAATTTTAAGATATATTTGGTTTTAATTCTTCTGACTAATTAATTGAAAACTACAATGAATTTGGCAAGAAACGCTTTCATACACAGCAAATTAATTTTTCAAATAAATTATTACATAAATGATAGATTTAGAATTACATAGATAGGTTGGCAATGCCCTAATCAGACTCTCTCTCTCTCTCTCTCTTGCTGATGAAGTCTTTAAAATACTAATAATGTCATTTGAGTTTTTTTTTTTTTTTTTTTTTTTTGTTTAATTAAGCAGAAATAACACAAGGCTAACTTGGCAAGGTGCAGCACTGTGCAGGCCTTATGAAGCACCTTGCTGATTTTTTATAGCACCCTGCAAAACTGTCATTTAAAGTACCACTCCTTAAAGCAATGTTCTTTTTTTTTAGAGAAACTCTCCCCCTTTTTGGTGCTTCAAAGACATTTTTATGCTTATAATTTTGTGAAGGATGTTTTTTTTTTTTTTTTCGAAAGTGTTCCTCTAAGGATCTGCTTTTTCAATTGTGGTTTTGTAAAATGCAAGTTTACCTGATCAGGAGTTTGAAAAAGAGAGTCCATTCTGTAATGATATAATTTGAGCCATTCTGGAGAGGATGATTTCTTTATCTCTCCAGAAGGGAGAGGTAAAAAAATCAAGTCATAGATCAGACTCGGTTCTGGTCTACTCGTAAAATGTTGTCCATCTTCAAATTCTACAATTAACATAGAATGTATGTAACACAGAAATATATGTATAAGCCTCTAACTGTTTATTCCGCAACGTCCATACTGTGAAAATATAGTGAAGCTTGCTCATTTTTGTGATTTCCATGAATTTTTTTATGGATATTAAAAACCTTATCCCATTATTTCATCATTTTAGTAATGCGTTTTCTGGAGGATCCAACTCTACTCGGAATTCTTTGAAAAAAAAACAGCTCATCATTTTGCAAGCATCACACCTAATCCAATCATGAAAAAAAAATCATAAAAAAACTTAAATTTGGTGCAAAGAATACAAAGTAGCACTTTGAGTTGCCCCTTGGTTTTAAAACTTATCAAGCTAAGTTCAAAATTTTGAGAGCATTTGCAGCTGTGTCACACTTGAAAATCAACTTTTTTTTCAATCTGCAATTTGCTATTACTCAGTTTTACTCAAAAACTGAATCTTGAAGTTTTCAAATAAAACAAAGTTTTTAGAATATCCTGCATTTTTCTGTTGTTACACTTTCATAGATGGGCACAAGGACAAAACTGGAAGACAAAAATGCAAATGTCATTGGAATGAAAACCATTGTTATCATTCTTGTCTGCCATTCTCATAGAGTTTTCTTCATTATGTTTTTAAACATTCAGCAATGGTTCATTACAGAGATAGAACCTATACCAGATACATATCTTAAAAGAGCATTACCTACAAACAGAACAGTCACTGGTAAAACATGATAACATTTTCAATTGTACTACATACAAATTAATAATTATTCATAGCTTTCCTTCATTATAATAGCACCTTTTAGCAGAGGTTCCAGTATTAGCATTAAATTCACTGAGAAATGAAAACAAAACATCATCAAATTATAATTGTGAATATGTAATCACAATTAAACAAAATCAATACTTTAAAAGTGTAAGAAACATTTTTTCAACTATTTGCAAAATAGCCCACTAAGCCCATTCATGAATTAATATAAGCACTATGTTTAAATGTTATCATCAATTGCAAATGCATGGTTTTAATAGCTTACAGTACAAAAAAAAATGAAAGGATCACTAAAAATCTGAAATAATGTGTCAAAACTTACCAATAGCATTTGAATGAGGAGAGAAAAATGCATAACTGCTATACATTGCAAATGGTATAATCAACAAAAAGCTAACTATTAAATGAGTCAATCCATCCCAAATAAGCATTGATAACCAATACAGCGTTGCTGGGAGGCCAGTCATTAATTGCAAAAGTTTTGCCTTTGATACTCGTTCATGGATGGGCACAAGGACAAAACTAGAAGACAAAAATGCAAATGCCATCGGGATGAAAACCATAGCCATCATCCGTTCTACCATTCTCATAGAGTTTTCTCCGTAATATTCCATAACATTCGGCAATGGCTCATTAGTTACAGAGATGGTACCTGAACCAGAAACATATCTTAAAAGAGCATTGTCAGCCAACAGAACAGCCATTGGGGAAACATGGTAAGGTTCTCCATTATACCACATAGTAATTAATAACTTTTCATTGCTTTCCTTCACTATAGAAGCACCTATTAGCAAACGTTTTAAGTATACAGAAAGATCAGCACCATACTTTAAGATCAAATGATTAGGATCACCAGTATTTTCTACAGACACAGAATTTTCCCTCAAAACATCCACCAATTTTTCAGTCAATAGCTTTTCATTTGATTTATAAAAGCCCATAGTGTTTCCATAGATATCTCCAAATTGTAGCTTCAAAGGTGGATAGGTCACCTTAGATTGATCAGCAAGCATAGAGATATTTTGCAAACACCAACATATCAGTACAAAAGGAAGCACAACTTGTGCAATTAACACACTCCAATAACGTTTGGCATAGTGTAAACGTTTTTCAAGAAGACCAATTAACTGATTCCAGACACTCGGAGATTGATGTACATGTCTTGATGCATCATATACTTCTATAATAAAAAAATATTCATTATTTTTAAAAAACATTTATTATTTGTAAAACAAAATAAAATTTTACTTCATATTTAAAACACACCTTCATTGTCCATTGTAGAATAATTTTCAACAACTTCAGAACCTTTCATTTTAGATTTAATGTCTGAGATATTAGCAACGCTAAAAATTAGAAAAAGTAATACAATCAGACACACTTTATTTTCAGAAGTAAAACCTTTACTTTTTTTAAAGACAAAAATAAATGACAAAAACAATGTTATTAAAGAGGAAAATTCCAAAAATACTGCATGCATGAGCTTTCAGCAAAAATGAACCCTTTTAAAATGCGAAAAATGTTTGGAGTTTCTGACACTAAGTAGAAGTCAAAAAAAAAAAAGACAAAATTCTTCTTGGCATCTGATCTTGCCTGTACCCTGCTTCAAGCAGAATGTCTGATTAATTCTCAATCAGCCTCGCTTCAAGCAGGACATAAATTTGAGAATTTTGTTTTCATTGAGGAAGATGCTTTATTTCATTTGAAAAGGATTAAAGCAGTGATAGGCAACCTAAATTCGCGTCGATCTACTTTCTAAATATGCTGGTTAAATTACACCAACTAGATATTAAAAGGTATAAAAATTCTAGAATAGTTTCACCTGAGATTTCCTGCAATGTTATTCATAGGGATTGCCAGTCTAGGAGGATGTGTTAACACATAGTCAAAGAAATCGTACTGTTACATGACATCTTTCAAGATTGGAACACTGGTCCTTTCTTTACAGCTTTACTTACAAATAAAAGTTTTTACTAATTTTACTTTAACCATACAAAAGTAATAATTCACTTATAGAAATACAAAAAGACAATTTTGTTTGTTGCACAGGATGCAGTGTTATATGAGATAAATCACGGCACTCTACATAATATTGAGTTCTACCTTTTTCCAGCTTTTGTGAAAAATTTAACAAGAATAAAAAATCAAGAATAAAGTAACATACTGATAGCTTCCTGCACATAATATAAAAAATATACACAGACATTTCCTAAAGCTAATTATAAATTTCAACTTACTTCAAAAACACATCTTCCATTGTTGTTACAGTTACACCACATGAGCCAAAGCCCATATTATCTTTATTTTTTTCCAGATCTTCAAACATATCACCAAAAAATGATTCAGCATTAGGAGAAAGAATAAATGTTGCTTCTTTATCTAAATTACTTGTCAAAGAAGCAGTAGGAATGTATTTTAATAGTAACTCTGTGACACCATTGAGATCAAAATTTGACTCTTTTACAATATGCAGATGATATCCGGTTCCTAAATAAAAAGAGGAAATAATTATACATTTGACATAAAATAAAATGGAAGTGTTTGTTAAGTTTGAATTAGAAAGGTTTCGGTCCCTTTCTCTTGCAAATGGGGGGACGAATCGGCAATAACTTTTTCTTGTCGATTCGTTAGTGTGAGGTCACAAATGTTTTGCTTCAGCACTATAATTTCGATTCTGATAAAAGATCGTGCTTAAGGTTAAGTGGGGAAACGACCATTCACAAAACATGTTGTTGTATGCAGTTGATACCTTGAAACTCGATTTTAAAATTGTGTAAATCCATATAAATAAAACAGAGAATATATATGTGTGTGTATGTGTATGTTCCCTATACAACCCACAGTTTTCTTCGGATCTCAACCAAATTTGGCAGGGAGGTACTTGGGCACCCGAGAAGGAATGTAGGGGGATTTTTGAATACCAAAGAAGAACTGAACAGTTCAAATTTTAATTTTAGGACCCAAAAATGGCTTTTTCCACCCGAAATAATTATCCAATTTCTTTGATTCAGGTTCCTTTCGAAAGTCCGCAAAAAAATCCCATAAGGCTCATCCTCATCCTTCAAATTTCAAAACAAAAAGGCTGTAAAATCACCGGGAAAAAATTTAAGGGCACCACTTTCAAGCCTAATGGAACTCTATTTTCATATCGGGAAAACTATCGTTTGCGCAATCTCTTTTTAAATGAAGGTTGCCACTTTTTTTTCTCAGCTGTGACTAAATAATTTTTTTTTTTTTGTTTTGAGGTAAAAATTCCCTCTTTTGATTATTAATTGGCAATTTATCTTCTTTCTTCTTTTGGATTTTAAGCGTTGCATTTAATTTATTAAGGAATTTTTGATTTGCCGTTTTCTTTCTTTAAGAATGATTATTTTGATCGTAAATTTGACATTTTTTTTCCCTCTAATTGAAGCCTGATTGTTGAACATGCGTCACTTGACATAACTTTTATTTTTGAGATAGACCGCGCAAAGCCGGGCAATGCAGTTAGTTCTAAATAAAACCAATGCTTTTAAATTACTGTCCTGACTTATTAACACTGCGTAAAATTCAATAGTATTTATACAAATGGACTTTATAATTATCAAGAGGAAAGATTTTCTGTATGTTTGCATAAGTTTTAAAAAGTCTGGTACATCAGGCAAATAAACTGAAGAAAAATAACAATAATGCCCCACACAAAATGATTTTAAAAAAATATTGAGAGGTAACACAAGTAGGAATTAAAATTATTTTTAAGCCATTGTGACTTTCTGATTAAGTTGATCAGTGACTCCAAAGAGTTTTCCATTCATAAACTCCAAATAATGAAAATGTATTTCTAAATGCTAGAACAGAAAATATTCATAACACAAGAGCATAACTAAGTTTGTATCAAAATAACTAGTGACCATGAAAATCAAAAAATAGATAACAGCTACTCTGCTGTGGGCAAGTAAAGGTCAGTAACTGCAATTTTTTTTTACGTTATTTTATTTTATTTTTATTTTTTTTTTTTTTTTTTTTTTATTTTTTTTTTTTTTTTTTTTTTTTTTTTTGGCACTTTTGTTATCTATTGCACATTAGCTTTATAGTACAAGCTTGCTTATTTGGTTTCCGCTGGAAGAAAGGGCGAAAAAATCGTCGAATTCCAACATTTCCCTATTGTTAGTATTGAATATAAAACATTTTTCTTCAAATATCTCGAAAACTCATTTCTGTAGATACAACTGTTTACCTATCCTCGGCAGTACTAATATTATGAAAAACTTTTCATTTTCAACTAAATCTGATTTTGCATGACGCATTCATTCCTGAAGAATATGTACAAAAATGCATGCAAAAAAAAAAACATCAACTGGAAGAAAAGAAAACTTTCCAACTTCAGAAATTAGTATAATTGATTAAAAAAACATTAAATATTCATTTTAAGCTCTCTTTTTTTACAACTCTGAAGCACACACAATGAAGATCAGCACGAGTTAGCAATAATGAAGTATATTTGTTTATTAACTTTTTATAATCTTATATTGATAATTAAATTGCATGACAACTTGTTAAATCATAGAAAACTTCTCAACAGCACATTATATATAATTACCAAATCTTCGCTTCAGAAACATTGAAGAGCCACAACACTGTATTTCTCCATCGGCCATTATAGCAATTCTGTCTCCAAGTACATCAGCTTCTTCCATGTAATGTGTAGTTAAAATGATAGTCTTGTCGTGTCTAATATCCAGTAAAACATCCCAAACAATGCGCCTGGCCTCAACATCTAAACCAGAAGTTGGTTCGTCTAAAAATAAAACCTACAAAGAGAACTTTCAAGATGAGAAACTTTAATATGTTAATAAGAATTGCTAAAGTGTATTAAATATTATTTAATTTTAAATAAGTTCTGGCGAAGGAAATTCAAATTGAAATTTTGAAATGATTCTCAAGGCAAAAGAACTCTACACATAGACGGTGATTGAGGAGGGCCATTTTCTCTCAAGATAATTAAAAATGTAACACAGTACGGGAACCACAATTTTGGAGTCCCAAAATCAGGAACTTTAACCCTTAAATACTTTTTTTTAATATTGATAATTTTTATTAAAAAAAATTATTCCCTTTTTTTTTAGTTTTAAAGGCTTAAAATTGTCAATGTTCAGCAATTACTTGTTGAAAACACAATACAGTGACCTCTCATTATACACGACCAAAGGGGACAACGAAATTTTCGCGCACAAGTGAAATTCGCGCATAAGCGAAAAACCCAAAAATAAGCTTAAATGCAATAAGTTTACATCAATTATAGTAACACTAATAGTACACTACTAATATTAATGAATAAATATGCACATAATTTCGGTTTATGCATTGTAATTTTTAAAAAAATGAAATTGTACGTTCAGTTATTTTTTATACACTGTACAGCAAGTAAGCAAATCCTCCAAAACCTAAAAAATGTCATGTGATCAAAGCTATAGTCTACGAGGATGCAAAATATCCTCGAAAGGCAACGTCAATGCTTACCGCTTGACCACGGCTTTTAATGACAACAACCTTTTCATATGTAACCCATTCTCTCTTCTCGATGTCAATCACAAGACTAATTTCACCCACAATTGCTCACTTGTGCAAAACAGAACGTGCGTTTGGAAGAATTTGAACAATGGAATAAAGGCGTGCGATACATTCCAAGAGACAGAACAAGAAGGGTACAAATCTTCTGATAAGCAAAGCGCAAATATGCGATTGACTAAAATTTGAAAAAATTTTATCGTGCATAAGTGAAAGGTGCATTTTAGGTTTCGCGTATAAATGAACAAGAGTTAACATTGTTTCTAATGTGTGCTAAAGTTAATAGGGTATTTGAAATATACTAGTCATTATAAATTAAATTTAAGTAACATTGATAATATTTCCTTAAATGGTTTTTCAGATTCTGATTATGCGGCTAATCGTGATGACAGAATATCAATGGGGGGACTAGTTATTTTTTTGGATAAAGTACCTATTATTTGGCGTACCTTTAAGGAAAAATGCGTTGCCCTATCCACAATGGAAGCAGAGTATATTGCTTTATGTGAGGCTTCCAAGAAGATTGTATGGTTAAATCGACTTTTAAATGAAATGTCCCAAGCCAAAATCTCTGGATTTAATTTAATTAAATGTATATTACATTGTGATAATAGGGCAGCTATTGATTTTTCACATTCATTCACCAATAGAGAACTCGCGCACAAAGCATATTGACGTGAGATATCACTTTTTACGGAATTTGGTTTTGGATAATATTTTTGAATTAAAATATGTAAATAGTAAATTAAATGCCGCAGATTGTTTTACAAAGCCTTTTAGTAAGATTGAATTGGAAAATGTTTGCAAAAATATATTAAATGTCTTTTAATGTTTTTGATATCATACTGTTTCAAAGTGTTAAGGTCTTTTTCATGGTGTTTATGCATATTTTAAAAAAAAAAATGATTTATTGAGTATGTTGCATTTCTTTGCTACCGGAATGCCAAGAAGGGAGGACTTGTCAAAATATTTGATATTTTTTATTTGTTTTCTTGACTTTCCGGTACTGGGGAAATGATATTAATAATACTTACCTATTTTTATGTGAGGGGACTCTCCATATCTTGACGCTGCACTAATTAAGTACAGTCCCAAAACTTTCGTTCTTTCCTGCATGCGTAGTAAGAAAAATGTAAACAAACCGCACGGTGCTTGATTGAGGGTTCAGTTAAAAATCACAGTGAAAAAAAATCTTGTCCGTCAATGTAACGGTTTCAACGAAATGAAGTGTTGCCAAAAATATTTTTGAGTTTTCTTAGTGGATTTCATCGAACTTGCAACCAAGTATATGTAAATTGTGTGGAACGTCATCGAGGCAGTATTTAAGCGGTGGACATCAGTCCATCGATCTCGCTTCCCCCTGTTTCAACTACCAGGATGTCTCCTCCTGCATAAGCTGTTGTAGTGGGCTACCAGCCCTGGGATCTATCATCCTGTTGATGATGGAATCGCGTTCCACTTGATCTACATGCCAAATGAATTGGGCCGGCCGGCCTTACGTGGATGTTTCAAGACTTCGTTTGGAATCACCTGGCGGAAGACTATTCGAGATCGCTGGACTTTTCTTCCATTATCAAGATGAACTTTTTAGGAGCACCTGTGGTATAACTATTATATTTATTGTTCATGTTCGCTGCAATATTTTTATTATTGCTGGATAGGATTCTACAGGAATAATATATTTTTAAGAAGCCTTTTTTTCTTGTTAACATGTTGTATTTTAGTACTAATAAATGTTAATGATTTACTTAAATATGCTTTCTAATTTGACTCAAACAAGACACATTTGTGAGGTCCACCAAAAACTTTAATTAGTTTTTCCTCCTGACACCTATATCGCTGGCCGGGCCCATGAGAAAAACGTGTGTAACTGAAAAACGCATATAACAGAGGTCGCATATAAGCGAGAGATCACTGTAATTTCAGTTCAGCTTTTTTTTTTTTGAGGCCATGTGTTATGCATAAATAAGTGTTTTTCTGCAATTGTGCAGCAATCTTTTCACATCCACTTTCGGTTAATAATAATTGTTTTTTATTCTCATAAGTATGCAATACAAAGACTATTGAACAAAAGTACAAAGTTATTTTTAGTAAAAATACAACTTATTTATTGTTTTGATCAGCTCATTGCATAATAATAAAAAGCAACATCTGCAGACTACATGCCGCTGCAAATTATTCCCGACTTTTGTTATAGCATAATAAAGTATACTTTCATTCAAATTGATTCAAAAATAAAAGAAATTTAATGCAAACATTGTAGAAACCAGGAAAATTATGACAAATACTGCAAAACAGGAGACTTTTCACTATTGTTTGAGTCAGAATCCAAAATCTGAAAAGATTGCGGATCCAAGCATTGGGGATTTGGGGGGGGGGGAATAAAATGTTAATTAATCAGCTTAGTCTCTTCAATTTAATAATTGCCATAATTAACAGAATAGCAACCTTTGATCCTCCAACAATAGCCATTGCCAAACAAAGCTTTCTTTTCATGCCACCAGAAAGGTTTTTTGCAATTTCATCCTTTTTCTCGGTCAGTTGTAAAGAGTCCAACATCTTTGAAACTTCATCAGATATTTTATTCCAAGCAACTCCTTTCAACTATAGTTCAAAATAAAAATAATAATTTATGAGATTATCTCCCACATCATTCAAAATAAAGCTGGAATTATAAGAATAATTACATATTTATGCAGGATTTTATCCTACATCAAAAGACAACTATTGGAAATCTAAAATACTATCAGTGCCAGTACTTGACCAAAACAGTCAAGTAATAAATTTATGTTGGTTTTAAAGGTTTTTTTTTTTTTTTTTTTTTCTCAAACCCAAAGTGATTGCAAATGTTATGGCTTACAAAAAAAAAAAAAAGAGTGCAACTTTTATTCAGAGAAAAATATATTTTCCAGTAATATACAAGGGCAATAAACTAAAAAATGTTATTCATCAACCACTAAATAATTGAAGATACTCGACATAGCTCTATAACTTGCAATTAATTTTTGACACAGAAAAATTTTTTTTCTTTTTTTTTTCTTTTTTTTTAGAGATTTTATCAGGAAAACTGAATAGATCTTGTAGAAACTTCCACTTAATGGTCAATTACTTGCAGTTTGCCTTATTTTAATTATTAATTAGCAAAAAAAGGAAATAAGGCATCAAATAAATGAGATGTAAAAAGATTAATTTTAAAAATGATGAATATTGTATCAAAAACACATTAACCTTTTCCATATCCTCACAAACTTAAACATTGAAAATAAAACACACACACACAACAACAATAATAATAACAGCACATTTAAAGTTTAAAATTCAATGCTATTGCGGAAAGCTTTTTTTTTTTTTTTTAATTTAGTTTAAAGAGTCTAAAGCACACAAAAACAATATAATTTCCAAAACAACACAAATATAGTCACACTTTTTCTTATTTTTTTCCTTTCCCCCAACATAAGACTTAATTTTCTGTACAATGTTTCATGAATTTTCTTATCTGAGATTCACAACATGTATTTAAGCAGACCGTAATCAAAACCAAGATCTGGTAAGTTTCCATTTTAAACTGCATTTCAGAAATTTTACAGATCAAAACTGTTGGGCAAAGCAATATGAAACTAAGAAACATAAGAAAAAATAAAACTAACCCCAGCAAAAATTTTCAAATGTTCTTCAACAGTTAAAGTTTCATAGAGAACATTATGTTGAGGGCAGACTCCAAGATTCCTGCGTGCATTTACAGTATGCATACATAAATCCCAACCATTTATAGAAGCAGTTCCACTGGAAGGAGTATATAAACCTGTCAGAAATAACCAATGATTAACATTTTAATCTGAAAAGAGATAACTAAATGCAAAGGTAAACTACAAAAAAAAATATTTCAAAATTTTAATCAGAAATCAGGAATCAGAATGTAGCAAAATGAGTCTCAAAAATTAGGATGAAAATCCTAACATAAACAAATACTATATCCAAATAATAGATCCTCAAATTTTATACCACAGATGTAAATACAAGACAAATGATTGAAGTTAGAAATTAAAGGGTAATTGCCACTTACATTGTTTAAAAAAAAAGTCTTATTTATAAATTTATACATACATATTTTTATGTATGTATGAATGATTGTTACTACTGTGGGAAAGTAAAGGACAGTATCTGCAAATTTTTCCTTCCTTTTTTTTTTCTTGTCAGCAATTGTGTTTTAAATTTGTACTACAAATCTGTTTATTGGTTTCTGCTGAAAGTAAAATATGAAAAAAATCAAGTTCCAAGTAAGGAGGTAAAAAGTTTTAAATTCTTAATTTTTAACAGAGAGAGCCAGTGGGGCTTGCTTCAAGTATCTCAGCTAGTGATAAACAAACTAGTCAAAAATATGATTTACTTCATTATTAAAAACTTGATGCTTTAACCATATTTGATAAAACTAGTACATACCAGTTAGAATATTGATAGTAGTTGTTTTTCCAGCACCATTATGACCAAGCAAAGCAGTTATATGACCATTAAAAATGTTGAGGGAAACGTTATTTACAGCAACCTTTGTTCTGAAACCAGTCTTGAAGACCTGAAAATGGCGCAAACAGTAATTTTAATTTTTAGAAAAAGATTGAATAAAATTCCAAGAAAGTATTTTTAATGCCAGGTGTGCTCACAAAGTTTTGTTACAGTATTTACTTGCTATTGAACCATAGGGATCTTATACCTACATTGTCAAGGCAATAGCACTGATCTTTCCCTGGATGGATACATAAACAATTAAAATTTTTGAAAAGAAAAAGTTTTATTTCGAGACTTTTCGTTGAGGCGAGAAAATGTAGTCATTACTAAATTAAAATTAACTTTATTAGTCATAATAACAGTGATGCTAATTTGTATGCACAATTATTTAATGTGGCACAGAATTTCTTTCTACCAGTAAGCAATTAGGGGAATCTTTATTTCAGTTCAAGTTTAATGAGGGTTATGCCTCATCTCAATTTTATCTATATACAGTGATCCCTCTCTAAATGAGCAATATTTGATAGAAGTAGAATTTCCTCCACTTATTCAATGCTAACCTGCTATGTTAGAACAGTGTTTCTAAACCGCTGGTTAGCCAAAGTTTTCATGTCTATCCTCAAGTTAAACTTCTAAGATATTATCAAGAATTGAGGCGGTGAGAAGCAAAGAGATGTAAGTTGACCTTTTAAAGTTTCCAGTAAAATGCATTTGAAGTTTAAATCCTTGTTAGATTTCCACTGAAATTTTTTTTTAAATCACGCTGTGTAGTAGCACCTACTTGGGCTACTAGTATCGTTTCTTGACCCAATGCAGAGGAGAGGTTCTCCTACCATTTGTACTCGTTATCTCCAATTTTTTTTTAGTTTTGTCACTTTCATTCCTTTGCTTTGCCCTGTCTCAATTATAACTTAACTACGAAACCATCTACGCATCCAAAACTAACCTTTTGAACACAAACCCTTATTTGACGTAATTAAATATTTTACTAATTCTTAATTTAGCAGTTTTTTCAAGGAGTTTTCATGCTGTGAAGCTGCCACATTAGAAAGAATTCAAATATCTCTTGCATATGTTTGGATAAAAAAAACTCTTATCCCGTTATTCCTTTAAAAATGAATTTTTACAGTTGAAATATATATGTGTGTGTGTGGGCGTTTTTGTGTGTGTATTGTAATGAAAATAGTTCATTTTTGACAACTACCTTTGATAAATTATGAATAATTACACCAGGTGTACTGCCAGGCGGATCATCTTCAAAAAACTCAGAGCTATTTTCACTATTCTGATTCACTAAATTCGTATGATCTCCAGTTTTTTCTTCACTCCCAAACCAGTAACTCTTCTGCAAAGAAAACAGTTTTTAGATTCTGTATGAGAGAGCATTGAAGAAAAATATATCAAAAAGAAAAAGAGTTACTAACTTGAAATGGAAAGTAAAAGGGTTTAGGAACTCCATACTGCCAAGGCCAAACGGCATCAATGTACCAAATAACAACAATATAAATAAAACAAGACAATGCCATTGTAGCTATAATCATCAACATATTAATATCAGGAATTGCAGAAAAG
Organism: Uloborus diversus; assembly: GCF_026930045.1. Lineage (NCBI taxonomy): Eukaryota > Metazoa > Arthropoda > Arachnida > Araneae > Uloboridae > Uloborus > Uloborus diversus. The sequence continues at coordinate 159,599,762 of NC_072731.1, read as the reverse complement.
TCAGTTAAGTTGTACCATTGAGCACCATCCCCTGCAAATTACAGAAATTTAACATTGTAAGTTCATACTAAGTGAGATGTTATGACTATAAGTTTCCAGAAAGGAAATCTTTATAACATTTTTAATTATCTGGTCACTCTTAATCTAATAGGGGCTTCCTATTTCAAACATAGTACAGCTACATTTTAGTTTCAAAATGCCCCCCCCCCCCCACTCCAACTCATTGGCATTGTTTGTTCATGTAAAACAAATATGAGGCCTTAAACGGCTGCAAGAATCATCCTTAACCAACATCAAAGGGTTCATTTGTTGTCAACCAGCGTTTAGTATGAGTGCAGGAGTCTTTTAACAAAGAAGCTGAAATCTGGAAAAAAAAAAAAAACTAAAGCAAAATGCTAAAACGCATTAGTCTCATGAATATGAGTTTGAATACCTTTGTACATGCCCCATTTTTGATGGTAAAATAAGTTTCAATCATAACATTTTTAAAGAATTGTTAATTCTAAGTATCAAATAGAAGTGAATAGAAATTAAAAATTAAGTCATTGCTTAGTTTATCACTGAGTTTATTTCTAAAAAAAAAAGTACAAACCCAATGTAATGTGAAGGTATACAGCGTCAATACTAAATATTGTTCAATTTTATAACATTTTGATTATGTTATCATAATTGATATTATTTTTCTCAGAACATATTTATGAAAAATACAATTGTTTTGTATCAAAATATTAAGCTGATACAGTTGTTTATCTTAAATATCACCAAAATAACTTACAAGAAGAAAGCAAATGACAAATATATAAACATTTTATTGCTGCAAGTTCATTGGATTATATGTTATAAATAATCTTCATTTCCTATCAGTCCATTTTACAAGTGCTTCTTGAAAGTTAAACAATCTGTCATGGCCTTCAATATTTCTTATGAATAAGTTGTCTACATTTATTATTTCTTTTTTTTGGTAACCACTTATTTATATAATTTTTCTCTTTTTTAAAAATTTAGGTGACTAAAACATTTTGTGGACCAACTGGTACTGTGTCTGAGAAGAAAATTAACTCATTATTTGAACTGTTTTAATGGATATCCCCCCCCCCTCCCCACACACACACACACACAGACTATGAGCCCTGCAGCAAGAAGCATGTTCGGTATCTATAACAATGTGGTTTCAACTTTGATTGAATTTTACAATTTACAATGCATATGAAAAAAGGTAACAGAGCGTTCGAATTATCTTTCTTCTCTTTTACTTACAATAAAAATAAAAAAAAACTCACACTTGCAATGAAAATACATCATACTCACCACTAGATTCGTAAAGTGAAATCAAAGAAAATATTGTTAGTAATGATCCAGGTGGTATCAAACAAATTCCTAATTTAGCACTCACTGACAATGGGAAATAATTCATATCTGTGTTCAGCAGAAAGAACTTTTCCATCAGCAATGAAAAAGAAACGCTGTATAAAATGATCATCACAATAACTCCAAAAACAGCTGAAATAACAAATTGCAATTTTAAGACTCGGACTTCACAATGCTTGAAGGTAAATTTACATTTCAATCAAAAAAGATTACTACTTTGCTAAACTAAAAATACAGTAAAACAGTTTATGCAGTTATATAAACATGGATAAATCCAAAACTGGTGAGTGTAAATTTGCAACAAAAATGGCCTATATCTCAAAGTTTTTCATTTTCATTTCTAAATGTCAATTCAAAACACTTTTTTTTTTACTTTCACAGGAAAAGAGGCTAATAAAAGAAAGAACTCTAGTTTTCCCCCGGACATTAAGTATGCTCATAAAAGAAAGAACTATAGTTTCCGCCAGGTATTAAGTAGACTACTTAAGTAACTCTAGTTATTAAATTAATCTTTAATGGGTTTAGTCTTTTAAAATCAGTTTTTACAAGTTTTCATCACAAAAAATGGTTTATTCTGATTTTGAACTTTCTGATTTTTGTATTAGTTGTGATGATAAAGCAAGACTTGTAGCAGGTTAATTGATAGAACAGAAATTGTAAGTGAAAAAAATAGTAAATTTAAAACTGGGATCCAAGATGAAACAACAGCCAGAGACTATTAATAAAAGCAGTTTTGTTTATTAGCTAGATACTCATAACCCCAGTAACAGACACATGATGCTGCACCATACATTGCAGATTTTTGAGAAAGTCTGCAGGCTATTTCTTAGTTGGGGCAGGAAACAAACCTACAATGTTTTTTACAAAATCCCTGAAATGTAAGAACATTTAAGCAAGCTAATATTAGCAAGTGTTTTCTGAGATATAAATCTGCAGCTAGCATGTACTTGCAGTTTTTAAGTTTAGCACTTTTTGGTGCTGATTAAGATTTTATGATAAATTTAATATTGGTTCATCTTGCACACTATTGTAGGGTTTCTTAATCTATGTCGCAGATTAACGAAAAGGAAATCTTCTGCTGGACTCATACCTTTTTTTTTAATATTTTAAATAGCTTTAACCTTATTATTGTGTCAAAGAATAGCATCCACATTAGTTCAGTTTAAAAAAGTGGGAATAAATAAAATAAAATTTTAAAAACAAAAAGTGATAAGTCGAAAGAAAATTATCATAATAACCCCAGACATCTTTTCTTTAAATTATACGGGCGTTTTCATTTTGAAAGAATACAATTTAAATTTCAATCAAGGCTAATCTGTAGAAAAAAATATCTTTAGTATTGCATGGCAAATATATTACCTTGTTATATTGCACCTTGCAAGAGAAGCAACAAAACTTAAAAAAACAACAATGGGAAAAATCAAAGTTTTAGCTAGTATTACAGGGTTTGTTCTCAATTTCAGAAATAAAATGAAGGAGTTTTGAAGGAGTAAAACCAGATTTTGAAGGTGTGCTTTTGGAGTATTCTTAAATGTTATCACTTTTTTTCATATACTTGCCCCCCCCCCCCCCATCACACTTCACCTTACTCCTTCCCTCGTTACATGTCATTTTTCGTAAACATATTGTTATAACTGTAATGTCACTTTTTGTCTCCCCGTCAAGGCATGACATGTAGTTGTGGATGACTCTTTTTAGAATGTCAAAAGTGTTATTTACTAAACCATTGTTTTTTTAAGGCAATCATTTAATATAGTACATCTATCTACGTACTTTTAAATACTTAAATAATAATTAGACAAACTGACTTTTGTTGCTGAGAGTGTGGTAGTGGGAAAAGCAATAATCATTAAACGTGAAAAAACAGCCCAGCACCATTTAAGCATGTTTTACTTCAGTTATGCAATGTCTTAGTCATCTGATACCAATAATATTTTCACATTAAACTTTTATGGCTTCTATAACCAATTTGTAAATCTCATCTTTATGAACAAAATAAAAACCAAATTACTACATTAAAATTGCAGTTATATCTTTGCCCTTGGTATGAAATTGAGTTGCCAATCAAAGTATTTTAAATTACTGTCATAGAGGAAGATTATGTAGTCTTGATCTAAAAAGAAGGAGTTAAAACCAAAATGAAGGAGTTAGAAAAGCCCTACAAAAAAATTTCCTAAATGAAGAAGTATTGGAGGAGTTTTGAAGGAGCACACAAACCCTGTATTACATTTGATTGATTTATTCTTAAATGATACAATATGAGCAAAACATTGATGCTATGGTGTTCCTTAGCTTGTTTTTGTAATTTGGGTGAACAGTACTAAAAGTTGAAATATTTTTCTTCCAAATTTTGAAATTTCAATTATGTGCAGCTACAGATTATATCACTTGTGTGCCACCATGCAACAGTTATGTAAACTAACCTTTTTTGAATTGTGTCACTTCTATTGCATGGGTGAGATACATTTTAATTAATATAATATCAAATGTGGAGCCATAGATTTAATTATATATTTGTTTATGAATTGAAATTATCAACTTAAGATTTAAAAAATTTTATGCATGATAATCTAATGTGCACAAAGCTGAAATAAGTAAAAATATTAAAAAGACCATAAAAAAAAATGAACATGCTGTTTCAAATGCAGCATATTGAAACTATAACAAAGATTTTTGCACTAAACTAAACAGCAGTACATAATATTTTACATACAAGATAAATATTGACAATTTATACAAATACAAATACAAAAGTGACAACCAGCAACAGGCTCTGGGCCCAGCTAGACTGGTTCCTAGTCAATTTACAATCTCCAGTGAAGATCAATGGCCCTCTTAAAACTATCTACTCCCTTGCTCATTACCACCTCTTCCGGTAAACTGTTCCAAGGTTCCACTACCCTGCTAAAATAATAATTTTTCCTAACATCCATGTTAGCCTGAGATTTAAATAGCTTAAAACAATGACCCCTTGTCCTGTTTTCAGTGCTTAACTTCAGCCCCGTAACATCTTTCATTTTAATAAATTTAAACTGAATCATGTCCCCTCGGTCTCTTCTTTGCTCAAGACTGTACATTTTTAGCCTTCTAAGCCTGGAATCATAGTCTAAGTGAGAAAGTCCATTTATTAGCCTTGTAGCTCGCCTTTGAACCCTTTCCAATACATTAATGTCTTTCTTAAGATAAGGAGACCAAAACTGAACAGCATACTCCAAATGAGGTCTTACCAAACTTCTATATAAGGGCAGAAGAACTTCCTTAGATTTGTTTGAAATAGATCTATTGATAAACCCAAGCATCTTATTGGCCTTGTTACTAGCAATGCTGCACTGTTGGCTAAACTTTAAATCCTGACTTATTAAGACCCCCAGATCAGTAACTTTGTCTGCCTGACTAATGACTGAACCTTGCAAATAATAACTTGTACACTTATTTCCATGCCCTAAATGTAGCACTTGACATTTCCCAACATTAACAGCCATACCCCATTTATCAGCCCACTCCGTAATATGATCAAGATCCTCTTGCAGCTGTTTTGCTTGTTCTTCATTTTCTACAGTCCCCATAACTTTGACATCATCAGCAAAACAATTCATGTTCCCAGAAATATTTTTGTGAATATCGTTCATAAAAACTATGAACAAAACAGGCCCTAACACTGATCCTTGAGGAACCCTGCTTAAAACCTCACTCCAATTAGAATAATTTCCCCTTACAACTACCCTTTGTTTCCTTCCGGTCAGCCAGTTTTTTACCCAAATGAAAGTTTTCCCTCCTATTCCTATATCAGCTAATTTGCTAAGTAGAGCAACATGCGGTACCTTATCGAAAGCTTTTTGAAAATCAATGTAAACAATATCTACAGGCTTCTTATAGAGAAGCCTGTAGATGTTGTTCTCATCTCTTTATTAGATTATAACAGCGACAGACTTTTTTGAAATATATAACCCTTAAAACACTATGTAATTTGTTTACTATTTTAAAATCAAAAGCATTTGCACATATTATAAGTCTTTCGTTACATCATGAAAATAATACAATGAAAATTAATCTTTGTAAAGAATTTTACTTACGTTTATTAAAGAATGTACTGAGTGCTAAGCTAAACAATATTAAAGAGGCAGTATATAAGAGTAGTAGTACTAGTAAAAGTGTAAAATCTGTATACTCTATAAGCACATATGAATTCTTCAGAGGCGACTTGTAAATAATTGTAATGACTAACATTGCAATGGCTCCAAGACCAAAGAAATTCATAAAATTGCTGGCCCAATATACAAAATCTGTCATGCCCATCATTTTCAATAGCTCCTACACAAGAAACAATGATTAGAATGTAACTAATAACCATTTTTTTAAATATTTTTTTACATATACACAACTGAATCATAAACTTCCCATAATTATATTTAATTTATAAGGGCTGAAATTCAGTAAATGCAGAATGTATTAAAACCACAATTTTGTGCACTTAGTGAGGGGGAAAAAATTTATATCTAGTTTGCTAAGGTACATATTTATGGTTGAGGGTAAAGGGGTAGTGTCAGTGGAAGCTAAACCATTATTCACCATGGTGAAAAACTGTTACATTGACTTTTGGCCATAAAGATTTTTTAATTGGTTGTAGTTTTCCTAGTCCCGCGGAATAATGTCAAATTTTAGGTCGATTATGCACTTCGAGGTAAAAGCAATTTTGCTTTTGATTCTTGTTTTGGGACCTTTAAAGAATGCTTTTAGACATGGAAGCATTTGCCAGGGTGTCCGTAGAGCTGACGGCGCCTGGGGAGAAAGTTTCCTGTCCTATACACACTAGGGTGGGTCGATTTTGACTTTTTTTTTAAATCGAAAACGCCTGTGGTGGGAAAAGTTGTGTATTGGCATCAAATGCTCACATAAAAATTTTTTTGGAACTCAAAATATATTTAGATCCCCCGCCAGTCCCTTAAAGTTAGGCCAAATATGTAAAAATTGACATTTTTTAATTTAAAAAAAAAATCTTATGTATAATATTTTTAATCGCGTGTGGTGAGATAAGTTGTGTATTGACATCTAATGTTCATTAAAAAAAAATTTTTGGTGATTAAAATATATTTATACCTTCTGCCAGGTCCCTAAAGTTTTGCTAAACATGTAAAAATTGACTTTTTTTAAAACTTTTTTTCATTTCTTATGTATTTTTTTTTTAAATCACCTGTGGTGTAAATAGTAAGACCCTTTGCTTGTGAACAAAATAATTATCATATCATATTACATATACCACCCCTGCTGGGAATTTGAAATTGCATGTTTTGCCTTTTTTCTTTGCTCCTTCTGCTTAGTTTTAACTGTCAAAGAGACAGATGGTGTGATTCCTCCAAATGTTTATTTTTTTCCTTCTCTGTGATATAATGAAACTATTTAAATCACCCACCCTCAGTCTGACAAATCGGCCTGTTCTTGGCACTTAGCCAAGAATATATGAACCAAACAGAAATGGTAACGAAAAACTCAGAGCAGAAGAATTAGTACATCGATAGAAGTGCTATCAAGCATATTAGACTATTTAAAAACAACCCAAGTATCTACTGTGGATTTAATTGCAGTAGGATCAGATGGAACAGCAGTCAATACTGGTGTGAAAGGTGGTGTAATAAGACTGTTTGAGCTGCATTTAAAGAGGCCGTTGCAGTGGCTCATATGTCAATTGCACGCCAATGAGCTACCTTTACGCTATCTGTTACGGCATCTTGATGGAAGCACTACACGTCCTTTTACATACAATGGTTGTATAGGAAAGCTTCTTGGCACATGTAAGCAGCTACCAATTGTCAACTTTAAAAAAATCGCTTTTGATTTGTCAACAGTTGATACAGACGAACTTGGCACTGACCAAAAATACTTGTATCAAATAAATTGTCAAGCAATATGTTCAGGAAATTGTTCAACATCACTGTCCACCAAATCACTAGGAAAGCTGTCTCATCCTAGGTGGCTTACAACAGCAAACAGAATACTTTGTTTGTATGTTGGTACAAAAGAGTCATCGCTGGAAATAGAGAATATTGTAGAATACATTATAAAAGTGTATGCAAAAGTTTGGGAAGCAGCACAGCATCTTTGGGAAGTTATCTACTACTCAAGATATCTTAGCGATGATCTGAAATCAGTAGTTGACCCTGTTATACAAAGAAATGTTTTTTTTTTTGGATATCCAGAAAACCTGTTGATAACCATGATCAAAGGCACGCGATCCTCAGTAAGGAAATTAGGCTACAGAACAATCCTGAAGGCCCGAACTCTTACTAATGTAACTCTTCGTGATTTTGTCATTCCACCTCTAAATTTTCAAGCAAAAGACTATACAGAATTGTTAAATTGGCAAAATTGTGTCCTTACAGACCCTCCACTCCCCAAACATATACTCAATGCGGAACTTGAGAAGTAGCTTAAACGTGTGATGTTATTGAAAGTGAGTTATGGAATTTACCATGTCATACACAAGCGGTAGAAAGAGCAGTTAGGTTGGTGACAGAAGCATCTTTATCTGTTTGTGGAGCAACACGCCATGATGGCTTTATACACACAACATTGGCTTCCTGAAAATTAATGCCAAAATTTGAGAACAAAGCAATGTATAAGGTGTAAAACTTCTTTATTACAAAAAACTCCGAGGTGAATTCTTAGTCATTTTCCCCTAATACTTCGGGAAAATGAAGGAAGAGCTGCTGTAAAATTGCGACGAAGGACTTCTGGTACTTTAATCTTTTATACCTATGTTTTAATCCTAAGGAATTCTATAGTGTTATGATAGAAAAATAAAGTATAAAAAATGCTTAAATTAAAAAAAAGTGTTGGGTAAAATTTTTGCTTTAAGCAACAAGATTTCAAAAATTATGAAAATATTCCACATTTCACTTGTTGAGCGTAGTTTGAATATTATTATTACTTATGAGTGAAGAATGTTACTAGGCAATCATTTTCACTACGGGTGATTAAAAAAAACCAAACGTGAGAAATTTAAAAAATAACAAATACATGTCAATTTTTCCATATTTGGTGAAATTTCAAGGAACTGGTGAGGGATCTAAATATATTTTGATTACCAAAAAAAAATTATGTGAGCATTAGATGTCAATACACAACTTTTCCCACCACAGGCGATTAAAAATATTATTTATAAGATTTTAAGAAAAAAATTAAAAATGTCAGTTTTTACATATTTGGCCAAACTTTAAGGGGCTGGCGGGGAATCTAAATATATTTTGATTTCCAAAAAAATTTTTGTTCGAGCATTTGATGCCAATACACAACTTTTCCCACCACAGGCGTTTTCGATTTCAAAAAAAAGTCAAAACTGACCCACCCTAATACACACCCCTATACACACAGAAAAATCAAGTTAGTTATAACATTAGTGCATAGTACATACTTGAATTTTTTACATATTGATAAACAGAACAATCAAAGGGCTATGCATAATACAAATTAAAACAAGCAATGAATCTGTTAATATTTCTGAAACAATAATGCCCCAAAAACTTTTTGAAAAACGGAAATGTTAACAATCCAAATATTTATCTAGTAAAATGTTATCCCACTAGATAAAAAACGAACAATTAAAACTGAATTGGTTATTCATATTGATCAAACTAAGAACAAGAACGTAATTTGCTGATTATAAAGAGAAAATGTATTTATCGAAGTAAATTACATCAAAATTAAATTTCGATCTGAACTCAACCAATGATTCTTTTCAAGAGTTTTTTGGTTTTACTTGTACCAATCTAATATCAGCTTTCTTATATGTTATAAACAAAGATGTTATTCTTTTGCATCAAATATTTGTAAGTTTTAGAGAGAAGCCTACAAATACTCAACAAAATCGAAAATCGCTCAGAATTGCGTTTTTGGAGCTCTAATTTCGAAAAATCACTGGCCCTAATATTACAAAATGTGGCCTTACAAATTGCTTTTAAGAATTGAGTTTAAAAAAATATTCGTCCCCATGTCGCCTTTCTTTAATATCACAAGCAATGGGTTTTTCAAGAGACACTTACAAAAAATTTAAGTGGGATAGCCCCTGAAAGTAAAAGACTGCTTAAATTTTTTTGACCATAATTTTGAACAATTTTCCTGGGAAATGCTCCAGATCCTCCTATCTATAAAATCTTCAAAGTTTGTCTAAAGTTTCGTTTTTGAAACTTCGATTTCAAAAACTTGCAGGGAGAGAAGGAATTGATTTCAATCTATTTTTTAAAAAAATCGATCGGAAACAAGTCTTTGAGCTCCCCGTTTACCCTAACGTCAATAAACATGACCTATAATCATGTTTTAAGGCTAAAATTGCGTTTTTAAAACTAAAAGTTTCAAAATTTTGGCCGGACACTTTTTGGCCTTTTTTCCTATCCGATCAATAAAAAAAAAAAACATTTTTTTTTCAAAGTGCCCCCTTAAAAAATTTTCTCGTTATGTCACTGCATGCAGGGGAAGAACTCAAGCAAATTTGGTGAGAACTAAACAAAGGAGAAGTGCCTTTTGTTTGATTCTAAAGGGTTATATTCTCAGAAATTGTATCCGTGTATGACACAAAGGAAAGAAATGTTTTGGGGGAGACTGAGAGACAGGAATACTTTCATGCCATAGGACAAAATAGAGAATCATTGCAATGATTCTCTATTTTGTATGTCTATGGCTGCGTATCTATGATACCTGAAATGAGGGGGCGCTGCAGGGCGCCCCTAATTTTATACAATCGAGGCATTTTATGCGAAGAGAGGCACCGCAAGGCGCCCCTCATTTCATGTGAATGTCGTCGTGTTCCATCGAAACAAGGGATGCCTTGCGGTGCCCCCTCATTTCGTGGCACCCGGGGCAATTGCCCCGCTCGCCTCCCCCCCCCCTTCAGGATGGCCCTGGCCTTTGCTGTGAGGTTTGAGTATTATTGTACAAACGAGCGAAATTTGAATTTTTCGTAACGTTTTTTCTGCCTAATATTCAATGTTTTTCGATGTGTTCTAGGTACTGATGAGGCTGAGTGCAATAATAAAAGATAGACAATGTAAAGGATACATCTTTTACTGAAAAATTAAGTTTTAATAGCTCAAAAATGTGAAAAACGCTGATTTTTCACAGCTGCCAACAGTGGAAAAATTGAAAATATTCTTAAAATACTGAGAAAAAAAAAAGACTACACAGTTACCCTTACAATAAAACTGGAATAATAATTGTAAACCTTATTTATAAAATTTAAAACATCCACTTGCTTTGTCAAAAACGCTGCGTGTTTGACGTTTGCCACAAAACAACTAAAGATCTCTCTTGCCGCCGTAGTCCGGCAGCATAACGAAAAGACTGCATTTTGAGGTAAAAGCAATTTATTTTCTTAATTATGTTTTACTGTCAGCAAGGAGAATTTTTAGCCATAACGGTATTTACAACGTCATTTGGATTGTTTTTATAGCGTCCCAATCCCAAAGTGTTTCATCCAATGGTACAGCCGAGTCGCAATTCACGTCGAAAAAAAAATTTTAAATACTCGTCGGGCTCACCAACAGCAAGTGCGTTATTTACATTGAGCAAAAAAGCCTTTGAAGAGAGTATGAAAATCAATGGGAGGACAGTCTGAAAGCTACTAATGAAAACGATTGATATCTATTCAAAAAAGAGAAAAGTTCACAGTTCTGTTCCTGTCAGCTCATCCTGGAGACTGAACTTTACGTCCTGACTTTCACACGGGCATTACATGCTGGAGATTTCAAACTTGGTGTGCAAGTTCTTTTGAATTTAAAGTGGATGTTCTTCTTCCTTGATCGGCCAAACTATGCTCATGCTGTGTCAATGAGGGACATATGAGGGACATGCTGTCTTTGAGAGATTGTCTACCTCATATCTATTCCAAATTTTGCAAAAGAAATTTTATGGTAAGGAAGACAAGAACGGCATTTTTGGGAATGTCAATCGACGAAGCTCACGAACAAACAATGCGCTTATTAAAGCAGATGGTGGAGCTGCTGCCCGTCTGCTATGCTCAGGTGGATGGTTGCAAGGACCTGAAGTCACAAGAATTGTTCATAAATTCAGTAATATTCTCAAATAAGACCAGCAGAGATGAGGGAAGCACTCACCATGAAATTTCTAACGCAAAACAACCTTCATTCATCAACAGCATTGAGGGTATGATTAATATTCTGAATGAAATAAGCAATCTGTTCTTAGAACCAAGTGGTGACCCCGTGGCTTTGAACTCACGATTACTTGTAGATTCTGAAACGGCATCCAATTTGCGCAGTATGAAAAAAATTGATGAATCTTAAGCAAATGAGTTCTTTCAAAAAAGACTCATTGATATCTCAGTTTCTATTGACACACCAATGCAGAAAAACAAGTTGGCAGTATTTAACAGCGTGTCAGTAAAATCCTTATCTGGGAAAGAGGAACAGTTTGCTGCCATAAAAAAAACACGTTTGTTTTTTTCCAGGCTCTATTACATTGCTTGTCAAGTACGTCAGGGGAATTAAGATGCCTTTTCCAGTCACGAGTATCATATTTACCCTCCATCACTTTTTGAAAACGACGAACTTTGATTTGGAAAGAAAGCTGATTTTTCCACTTGTTTAAAGCCTGACAAAGACGACACAGAGCAGCAATCTCAGAATTTATGTATGGTGGTAATGGATGGAGCAGCGACTGTCAATTACCTTCGTCCAGAGCCAAGAAGAACATTTTCTAACTATGAAATGAATTTTGTTGCTTATTGTAACAGTTGAAATTTCGATAAAAGCACAGAGAATGCATGCAACATTTGATGAGTATAATGTACCTGCTTCCTTAAAATCTGCATTAATATTGAAAAGAGAAAAAGGTTTTTGTTGCCGAAAATGGAGGCTACAAAATAAATTCTTAAAAACTGGTCGAAATTTTTGAGAAACGACTCAAATAAGCAGGAACTGTTTGAATGCTTGGTGGACCTTTCAGCACAATAAATTTTCAACAAAAATTTGTTATTGTCACTCGTCACAGGAGTGTCCTTTGCAATGGCAATTTTGATTTGATAGGCTTGATGCCTAGCTCCTATGATGAAGCCGACAGTATAATGCTGTTCCATGTGCAGATGGTGCATCTCATGATTACAACCAAGTTTTTACAGGACAGTGGACAACGACATTGTCGTTTTGGTCAATGCGCTTCTTCAAAACCTAGAGGGGTGTGATCAGCTACTGTGGATTTGGTTAGACACTGGAAAATTGTACCGATCTTCGATATCTGCCCCATAGACTCTATGGCACAGAGCAATGACTTGGTCCGGAAAAATGTGCCGGGCTTTTGGCTTTTCATGCTTTTGCAGGTTGTGACACAACATCGTCTTTCAGAAACAAAGGAAAATAATCCGCTTGGGCAGCATGGCAACCTTATCTGCAGTCAACGATGTTTTTAAATCTTTTTCGCTGCTCCTGTGGTACTCCAGAAGAGGAACTGTATATCATATTTGGGCTAAAAAAGTATGTCATAAAACTATATGATAGATGCAGCATAGACTAATAATAGGAGTAGACTGAGCTTTCCCAGTCTTGCTGATCAAGAAATTGGTTCAGAGATACATCGTGTGACTGGTGTGAGGCTTAGCGAAAACTTTGACAGCATGATTGCTAGATGACGGCATTATCTATAGTTTGGCACTCGACATTTATTTTAAGACGTAATGGATTTTCATTATAATTTTTTTTACAGGTGCAGAGATTGAACTGTTTTTCTTTTTATTTAATTATGAATTATTTTGACAATAGTAATTAGTTTTAGATCACAGTTTTCAGTAACTTTAATTTCATTTGGAACTAATTATTTTAAGTGTAATGTTATACGTTGACTAAAAGTATTTGCCACAAATAAGTTGAAACAAATTGCTGTCTTTATTATGCTGAAACAAAAACTGCCTACGCTACATTTCTTGCAAAAGTGAAAGAAATTAGGGGATACTAGGTTTCTAATGAATACCAAAGGAATTTAGCATTTCAAAAATTTGCTGCCTACGGAAGTTGTCCGCCGTAAGCTATACTAGATAGTAGCCAAGTTAGAAATCCGCCACTGTAGTAAACTAAACACTGAATCATTTTCCCACTTGACTTTCTTAAATCAATATGATAGAAATAAGTTGTCTTCTCAAAATGAGTTTGGAATTTCAAACTGTCTAAATAACGTCAAAGTATAATTAAATGGATGTCACCTAAAATTAATATGGATAAAATTTGATAATATCGGAAATTTTAAAATTTTGACATAGAAATACGAACTATTCAAAGACAGTATGTGTACATCAAAGAAAAAACTAGAAATCAGGATTATTTTCAGTTTAAAAAGGGGATCTTTCAAATTGGCGGGGAAAATTTGTCACCAACATTAAGACACAAATTTGCTAACGTTCAAAAACCTTTTCAAATTGCATATCACTTCTCTGAAGATAAAAACACTTCCAGAAGCTAGCAAAATAGTGTATAAAATGTATTCCTATGTGTTTCACTGTTAAAACTTAATACTTAATAGAAATAGTTATAAACTTCATAGCGAAACACGGTTCAAAAAAGAAAAATTTCAAGAAATTAAATAAAATCTAATATTAATAATACTGCATACTTGTGAAATGTTACAGCTAAATCTTTTATATATTTTTCTTTGCAAGAAAATGCACAGCAATAGTGAACCATTTTTCTTGCACTTGGGTATTATGAATAAGAAATTAAAACTTAGCGTTTGGCAAACATGATTTCTTAGAAATCCATAATATGGATCAACGCCTACCGTTGCTAGGATACACACCAGTCACATGGTTTGGTTTGTGAGCAGAAAAGGGGTTGCCATAGCTTGGTCTACTCTTATTATTAGTCTGAGATGCAGTGAAGAGGATAACGTCAACTTCTCATGGAAAACATAGTACTCTTCTCAAAGGAAAATTGAAAACATTCCCCCAACTCAGGACACACTTATAATATTGCTTATAACATTGCTCTTCAACCATCGTTTCAAGCAGGACATACACCGAAGAAGCGTCTACAAGTAACAAGTTACACCAGTCTTTCTTTCTCTCAAGAGTATGGTTGAATAAAATTGAGCAAATGGCCAGTGACTTGGAAGATATACCTATTTTTTTTCCTTTTGTTTAACTTTATATTAAATTTAACATTTTACTGTAGTAATGTAACCAAAATCAAAAATGGAAAAGCTGGTCTCCCTTGCACTTCGTGCAAATGTTTTTGTGAAAATGATGAGATTCACTGAGATCTGTCCCAGAAATGTTTAAACTCTGCTTTTGTAATAAAAACACCTAATTGATCACAATTTAAGATGTTTTTGCCTGAAATTCGGTTATTTTTGAAAAAGTTAAGTAAAAGATCATTAGTGTGATATTTGGAGACACATTTTTCAGGAACCAAATTTTTCAATGTCTTTCAATCGGTGCTTTCAACCAAACCCAGTGGCACGACAGTTCATGGGTGCCCATCTCAGTTTTCCTGACCAAGTGCTCTAGGCAGATGCTCTGATTAGGTGGTCAGCCGAACCCGGAACCCCCACGGTTTAGTTTCCAAGCACACTTGGTACTCGCTGCTTTTAACAATATTTATAAAAAGGAGACATGAAAATGTGGAAATACACACGCTATTGTCCGAAACACATCTATTTGTAACAAATTACCTAAGGTAACTCCTATACATGTGTACGATAACTTTGGGATGCTTTAAAAAACAATCCAAATGGCGTAGAGAATGCCTGTGTGGCTAAAAATGATCTTTAATGACCCTAAAACATAACTAAAAAGAGAAATTGCTTTAACCTGAAAATGCACAATCATTTCGCTATGCCGCCGAACTAATCCCCAAAATCTGAATTAAATTACTGTATGTGACAGTCATGTCATAACACAAAAAATCTTTTAGCAGTAAAAGTCACAATTAGTTTATATAGTTTCATTTTTTATCTATATATATAAAAATCTCATGTCACGATGTTTGTTCGGGGTAAACTCCGAAACTACTGAACCGATTTTTATCAAATTTCATAGCTAACTGTATTTTGGTCGAACTTAAAAGATAGGATGGTTTTTATAATTTTTTATTGCAAATAAAATGCTTATTACACATTAATAATGTGTACTGATTGTTTGGTTCTGTAAATTCTTACTAGATGGCGCTGTAAGTTGATTAATCCTCAAAAATTTTATTCTTAAGTTAATTAAAATTTACAAATGATAATATGTTACGGATATTGATGGTTATCAACAATATCACCGCAGAAAGGAGGAGTATAGAGGCCACATTTTTCAATCTAAATGTCAAATTCTACAAATCAAGTTGAAATTGATAAGCAGTTCCATACTCACCACTGCTTTTAAAAACGTATGAGGCTCATATAAATGTCAAGTTTTGCAGTTCCGTGAAATCCTTTAAATCCTTCGTCAAATGCGTTATTAAAGGTCCTTATTCGGTAGCATTTGAAGTAAGAGATATGGACAAAATTGCCGAAAACACATGATGGGCGATGAGTGGACATAAAGACAGCAACGAAGCTATCTGGCTTCCCTATATATGAAAGAGACCCTTCTGTACAGCATCTTGCAGTACATCTTGAAAACGGTCAACGAGTATAGTTTTTGGAAATCAAGTATCTGCTTCAAAAAGTTTCCTGAATTGCTTCAACAAACATCATTAATGCAGACTTCTCACTGTTGCGAAAAAAAATTCCAATTCCCAGTTTAAAGATTAACTGAGCGTATTTATTAAGTGTATCGGCTTCAGTTCGATTATAGTCAGTCTGCAGAGACTAAACTCTCAATGAGAGTGAATGGGCTTCTGGATTCCGTAGCTTTGCAGGAATCGCAGACGAATCAGGCCATGATACTTGCTTGCAACTCTGTCTTGCCTTTCCCCATACTTGCTGCATAAGTGTTGGAGCTTTCTTGGAAAAGAAGAGAGGTGTCAAGCTTTCTATTCAACTTACCTAATCTTTTTCTGAAGGTTCAGCAACACGACTGGCTTTACTGAATTCTTCAACGATTCCAAGATAATTTCAGGAAGATTAATGAATTTTAGTGATGAACTGACTTCATTACCACCGTCGTGGTCCGTACAGATTGACATAACTCCCAATGGGAGGAAGGGAGTCTCTGAGCTCCGTAACATTCCAAGAGTAACAAGCAAGTAGAATTATTTGTGCGTGCTTGAAAGTCCTTCTTAGCAGTGGCTATGGTTGCGATAATGCTTTTGGTATTTTCTTGGTGAGTCAAAAAATGTGCCAAGCTATTATTTTTAATCTTACTTCGGTTCTCTCTAAAGGTTTCAGAGAAATTATTGTCTCGAATCGGACAGGTTCGGAGTTCTTCAGAAAGACTTCAGGATAATTTTAGGAAGGTTTCTGACTTTTAGTGGGATATGCTCCTATTTTTTTCTAAGATATTTTTCTAAGATATGTTACTGACAGAAATTGGGTGTATTCGATGCCAATTATTTTTCAGGACATTTCTTAATTGTTTTTAGTGTTGAATAAAATAATAATAATAATAAAAAAAATCATGGAAGCCACGCAAACAAAGAACACAACATTCATCAATCTCGGGCATAATTAAAAATTAAAGCCAAGACATTGGGACCAAAACTCCATCCAAAACAAAACTGTGCATCCAAAACAAAGTGAATGTTGTTTTTGCATTTGTTTTCTTTAAACATTCTCTAAAAGACGGGAATATTTGCGGACCGTTAATTGTCGAGTGTTTAATACATATCACTATGCATTTCGCGAATAGTAATTATTAGCAGCACGCAATCAGTGAGAGTTGAATTTTCTAATGCAGATTTTGCATAACGAGTAACAGTATTTGTCATTTGTTTAAGATAATTTTCATGACATAATATCCAACACAATCTTCATTTCTGTGGGGAAACTATATAAATTTTATGCTTAAAGATGTACTGCATAGAGTTAAACAAATACACCGATATCCAAATCTAGATTAAACACCAAGTATACGGAAGCTTTAGTGTTGATTGAAAATTTATTCATTTCAATTTCAAATTTGTTGTTTAGTCATTATGGTGTGATATCACCTGATCGATTGGTCACCGACTTAGTTGACACTGATTTGCAACGAGAAAAAACAATGCAATGACGCTGTCTTAGCTACAATTATTGTGAATAATGAGCCATTACTGACAGCTAAAAAAAATCATAATCAGATTGTGCTGACCGTTGATGCTGAACAAGGCTATACAGTTGTCTATGAAAACAAAGCCGTAAACATTTCAACTGATTTTTAAATTCTCTGGATATACCAGGAATGCCACTAGATGATTTTCGGTTGAAAATTCGTTCACCAATTATTCTTTTTCACAGTTTAAACCCACCTAGATTATGCAACGGTACACGTTTCTTCATCAAAATTTCTACAATTTTGACGGAAAAGTTTAAAAAAGAAATTTTTGTGTTGCCACGTAAGCGATTAATAGCGTCATAATTTGCAAACAGATATGGAAGACTTCAATTTCCGATTTGTTTAGCTTTTGAAAAGACCATAAATAGATTTCAAGACCAAACAATGTCTACTTTTGGTTTGGAGTTGAAACATACATGTTTCTCTTATGGGCAACTACAGGGTGTCCTGAAAAAGACTGACCGTTTTCAAAAATTCATAACAATAAAATAATTAATGAGAAAAAAAATTGTAGAAAATTCATGTAGTGGGCCATAAGTTTCGTCCCCCAAATTTCCAAAATTTAGTTCAAGAATTTTCCAATAGATGGCGCAGCAGATGTAAGACTGTAAATCAAAGACTGAAAATTACATCATAGTTTTTTGAAAAATGTTTTAAAAAATAAAATTTTGCAACAATATTTTTAAAATGCCTTCCGCCGGCTGCAACCACATGTCGCAATTGGAGGAAAAATCGGTGAATTCCAAAAATTAGTTTTTGACTTAGAGGCGTACTATCTGCAGCGAAATCTATTGAAAAACGTTTGAGGTAACTTTGGAGCTCTGGGGGACGAAACTTACGGCCCACCACATGAATTTTCTGCAATTTTTTTTTATCATTAACCATTTTCTTTTTATAAATTTTTGAAAACAGTCAGTCTTTTTCAGGACACCCTGTATCTATTGCCTACTTACGAGTGGGAAAGTTATCATACCTATTCGTGTTAGCAAAAGACAGGTTAAGCAAGAATATTGTGCACAACTTAGTGCTTAGATAATTTTTAGTTTTCAAATAATAGATCAAAGTCAATGTTATCTCTCTCATGTATAAAATTTAATTTTTATATGTTTTTAATTTAGTTAATTTGTTTTGTAAAAAAGTTATTGATTACAAACTATAGATAAATTGAGATGAATAAAATTTAGTGCACATTCTAACAGTGTATGTTGGCTTATGTTTAATTTCTACGTTCTGATATATTACAATCAGTTTCAATAGTTACTATCACTTTCAAGTTATTTTGCTTTTATTTTCGGCCGAAGTCATACTTGCAAAATTTACTAACCGTAAGTATAGTGCTTTAACCATTGAAAAATTAGTTAGTACTTACAAAATTCAATAATTACTTAATTCAGCCTGACAAGTACATTATCAATCTCATTTGTTTTAAAATTGGCTAGACTATTTTAAGCTTTACTAAAAATATTAATTAGATTCTATCAAAATATCGAGTAAAAAAATATTTTAATCCAACTACTTCGCCACAGCAACGCGTGGCTGGGTCAGCTAGTAATTTATATTTTTATTTAAACACTAAATGCATTTAATTTCAAATAGCCTTAAAATTAAAGGGTAATTAATCTTCAAACTTTCTCATTTATATCTTGAATCTTGTTGTAAGGCTATTTGGGGCTAATTTAAATTTCTTGTGAGGCAGACATATGCATTTTTAAAAAGTAAGAGAAAAATAAACTTATAAAAGATCTAAACAAATAAGTGGAATATAAATTTTAAAATTTCTTATAGTCTATGGATTATATCAAATTATATATAAGCAAAATAGGCTTATAAAAGATATAAACAGATAAGTGGGGAAAAAAAATTTTAATTTCTTACTTTACTCCCATTTTTCTTTTCCTCAATGACAGTATTAACAATGTTAATGAAGAAAACCGAAAAGCCATATCCAATAACCCAAGATATCAGATTAACAACAGTAAAGGCATTTCTTTTTTCAGGATGAGCTGGATAAGGAAATCTTTGCAAAGAAAGCTAAAAATGAACACACCAAATGTAAAGATCATATACCATTTAAAAAAAATCAATGACATTGATTGTAAACAAACAAATTTTATCAGGCACGTCATTATGGGAGGGTCAACCACACATAATGTAATCAAGTAGGTACCTTTGCGCATATTTTGTTGTTTTTCTCCTACAAAATGTACTAGATTTTTAACCTCTGTCCTAAGCCTCCTCCAAAAAAATGGAATGATGGGCCTGAGTTTTATTAAAACAAAGTAAAATGAGAAATATTCTTCAATTATAAATGCATAATTGAAATTTATTAAAATATTTTCTCAGAGAAAAAGAATTATACTTTTAAATTAAAGGGTTTTTTTTTTTTTAATATTCTATTTTTTCTGTGGGGTAAACTAGATGAATTAAAACAAAAAAAAAATAAATGCCACATAAAGCCAAAAAAAATAAAAAGCATAATAAAAGCTGATATAAAAGTACAAAGCTTTCATTGTGACAAAAACAAGCAAGACAAGAAAAAAAAATGAGCCATTTTAGGGTAAATGGGTTAGGGGCCATGAATGCAAATGCAAACATATGGTCAACATGGAAGATTAAAACCCAAAAACCAATCAAAAGAGATGAAAAAATGAAAAATACTTCTTCACTAAAATGGACATATTTCAAAGCCCAATGTTGGAGTTTAAAGCTTGCCAAATGATTTATGATTAATTAAAATGAATTTAAAATACTTTGTTGAAATTGATTCATTGTAACACAACAATCAAAAAAGTAAATAAAAAACACAAACCTCATAATCTATTTTCTTTCCTTCCTGTAACATATTTTGCTCAATGAATGCTTTCTCCAATGCTGTTTGCCAGGCCAAAAAATGACTATTTATGTATTCTAAAAAAGAGGATAATCAGATATAATCAACATAATTGTTGTATTCTCATGCCTTATTTAAAATTATGCAAAAAAAAAAAAAAACCTGTAGCTATCTTTAAAATACTTGCAAAAGACTAGACTTCATAGTTATAAGGTCAACAGGATAATTATTTTATTTGCTCTTAAAAAATTGCAAACTGTTCTCTTGAAATCATCAGAACAAAAACATTTTTCAACCTAAGTGCTATTGTTGCCTTGACAACAGAGATGCCGACACACGCGACTAAAGCATAACTTCAAATAAACTTCTTGCAAGGCTTAACAATAATCTCGTTTGCAGTTTTCAGCTATCATAAGAAAGGAATAAATCTTGTATAAAAATCATAGCATACAGCAAAATAGAATGTGTAAAAAATACATTAATCTTACTTACCATCATTAGTATTTGGTCCATTAACACGATATTTCAAATTGGTATTAAAAGTTTCTGTCCCAGAAGACCTTCCATAACGAATTTTGTAATCAAGTGACGTTGGAGATTTTCCTGAATCAGCTGGGCCCATATTGTTAAAAATGGTCCCTATGATTGTAACAGTTACATCTGCTCTTCGTATGTGGTAAGCAAAATTCTCCAACTCATCTTCATTCTTTGCAGCCTCTTTTGCTAAATTTAGGAAATAGAAATGAATTTACAAAACATCATGAAGTTACTTAAAAATAGGTTTAAAACGTGTAGGAAAACTAATGTATAAAATCATACGTAGTCCTTGAATAAGATGCAGACCTAAAAATAAAAAAATATGTGCATAGGGGCAGTCGGGTTTCATTGAACCACGGAGCACGTTGGATGGTCTCAATAATTTTAATACAGTAATTTCTGGAAGAAACGCTGCATCAGCATAATCGCCGCACCCCAAAAAAAAGTGTGTCAAATAAATTAGAAATGCTTGTGTTTAAATCAATTTCCGATTTTTCAAGAAAAATCGGACTGCGTCTTGCTGCAGGGTTTTTTTTTTTTTTTTTTGCAAATTACAAAGAAAGAACATGACATTTTGTCATCATGTTAACTATCTAGAATAAACAATACTCATATTTCTGTATGTAAAAAGTTCGTTTGGGAAAAATATTTCTGAAATTTCGCCTGATGTATAATATGACTTTAAAATTCGTTTTTGTACCGAATTTTTGGAATTATACACGAGTAATACGACATTTAAAAAGAAATCGTTCGTTTACTTTTAGATTTTTCAAAAAAATGCTCACTTTTTCAAAAATTGCTGAAAATGAGTATTTTAAAAAAACAAAGTTAAAATCAAGCCAAAAAATTCGGTATTCTGGATCCTAGATGAAAGGTTCTGTACTGTATTATAAATTTCTGAATACTCTATTATGTGCTGGAAACATTAACAGTTTCAATTTTTCCCCCGAGAAAAAATAAACCCCTTTAGAAAAAAACTGAAAAATAAAGCAGGTTTTTTCCTCAAAATTTCGAGGTTTCTTCTGACTGTTCCCATCTTTGTAGGTCAGTGCAGCACGTTGAACTTTGAAGGCTCAAAAGAACAGAAAAGCTCAACTTAAGAACAAAAGACTTTGGATTTAGTCTTCTAATATGACACATAACATTTGGTAATTTTTAAAAATAAATCTGAGACGGCATGAATCACAAGTGTGACACTCTAAAATTTTTGCAATTAATTCTTTTAAAAATTGTTAAATAAGCTTCACAAGCAATCAAATTATCAAAAAAAAAATTCAGAAATAAAATATCTCAACAAAAAAGAAAAAAAAAAGCAAAGAGATAAATACAGAAAAATGTAAAAAGTTAAACACAATGAAAAGTAATATTCATACTTACTAATATTTTTTCGAAATCCATTTATAGCAGTCCAAGTTTTTATAGCATTGGATATCAGCTGATCTGTAAACGCATTGGATGGAGCATACATAAATAGCAAATTTTCTGTATCACCAGCACGTGATGACTGCTTCAGAGGATCAAATGGTTTGAAATAAGTGTCATTTGACCATTGTTTAGTCACAGGGCTTTCGTCATACACATTCTTTGAACTTAACTCAGACTCAATTATTGCTGGGATACTTGCAATAAATATAGGAATTATTAGTTCAAATGCAGTAATTACATAATGTCTTTTTCGAAGTAATAATCCTTTGTAAAGAAGAATGAGAAACTGACGTAATCCACTTGTTTTAATTTCAGAAGCCATTTCAACTTTTCATTAATTGAAATTTAAGAGCTAAACAAAATACAGGTAGATAAATATCAATAAAACACACAAATTATACTTTATATATATATATATATATATATATATATAGTTATCATTGTACAACTCTTCATAATTATTTATTACACTAATCAAGCATGAGAATGCAATATTAAAATACACAAAAAGTTAAAAATACACAGAAAATTACTTTTGTCATAATAAAAAATGTGTAAAATATTTTTTGGCTCCAACCCGGTGGTTTCCAACCTTTTTGGACCCAGCATTCCTTCTAGAGGTTGACTGCAACTTATCAGCCCCTCCCCCTTTTTCCTTGAAAAAAACGTAAGTTAGCACTGGTGAACATCGATATTATTTGAAAATATAAATGATTTCTTTTAACTGAAAGTAAAATGTATATAATAAAGAAATTTTATTTAATCACTCTTAAACTAATAAATTATATTCAAGAACAGGGCCGTCGAGAACGGGGGGCAAGAACATGCATTGCATAAGGGCCTGTGAGAGATTGAGGAGCCCGCGAAGCGGGCCAAAGAAAAAAATAAATAAATCCCTCCACCCTCCTTTTTTTTTTTCAAATCTTTTTTTGAAAGAACTCTTTCTGTTTGAGTTAAGATTATGAGTTCTTAATAAGTGAATTCAATGAAAGTGATGAAGTTCGAAGTGAGAAATTCTATTTGTCCTTATTTTCATAGCCTCCTATCGTAGCCACAAACCAAAAAGGAATTAGATTTTTTTTTGGCATGAATTCCAAGTGTAAAAACAATTTGCTTCTTTTTGAAACATGAGTAAGGGATATGGACAAGGGTCAAAAAAGAAAAAATAAGCGCTTGTATTTTCAGCGTACGGAACTCAAAACATAAGGGAAAGAAGCGGTTAGAAGAAAAGATTTTAAAATGTGCATTGATTTGAGTTTTAAGTTCAGTTGTACAAACTCAAACTGACTCTAGTGTTGTTTCTAGTTTAAAAATGGTGGCCCAATGGGCAGGACCACGCTGTCCCTATGTGCAAGGTCGTGCGGCGCACGACAGCGCCAGAGTCAGAAAGGCGCCGAGCTCTGCCAATAAAAAATGCTCCAAATGAGAGGAAAAATCTCCAACCAAAAAAATAAAATTGAGCTTTTCATTATATCTATAAAAGTTGCGGTGAAATTATACTGCTCATTAAAACAAGCAATCCTCCTTGCTGCCAGTCTATAAGGAAAAATTATTGCCTTGTTGTGTCTAAATATGCTATTTGCACTGAAAACACATGATGCTAATTAATGCCTACATTAGCATTTTTCTTCATGTGTGGAGCCATGAATGTTATTTCAGTATATCTATAATTTCACAAGGTTGAGCATACTAAGCAGCGCAAAACATTTGCTATTCCCCATTTTGGCTCTTGCGGAAAATATGGTTTATTATAATTTGTGCAATATGTCTTTTTGTGATTGTTAGCTATTGTTCTTGGTATATCCACTGCATCATGTTATCATACATTAAAAAATATGGTAAGCGCATTTGCATATTATTTACCGGTGCGTAATACATACATATATTGTAGACAATAATTTAGATTAACCTTTTAGTTCCGAAAAGTAACAACTTGACCATAATTACTCAATTCCACTACTCCCCCCCCCCTTTTTCTTCAACTATTTGTGCATTAAATTAAAGAAAGAGCTTTGGACAATGTGTTTGTTTTAGATATTGAATTTAATGCTGATTAACGATTTTATGTTTTAGAATTATTTGTTTCACTGGCAAGTTTCAGTTTCAGATTTTGAAGTGGAATATCCTCTACAATATTACCTTTCAATTTAGGAATATAATCAGTACCCTCCTGTTCTGTGGCACAACCTACAGGGGTAGGGGTCCACAAGGCACCCCTCTGGTTGCACCGCCCCAAGCCCCATCTTGTCCAGAATGCTTAGTTGAATACTTTTCAAAATTACTATTGAGGGGGGGAGCGTCTTTGGAAAACAAAGAGATTTCAATAAGAAAAAATTAATGATGTTGAGGTAAAACCTTATTATTTTTTTAAAAACCTAATACTTTTAAAATGAAATCTTTGAGTTAAAAATTTTCAATAGTTTCAGCTAATTGGTAAGCTACTCATCCTCCGTTCTATTTCATTGTTTTTTGTTCTTTTTCTTTTTCTATTGATCACCTGAAAATAAGAAAGTTTTCAAAATGCTACTTCCCCGAATCCCATCCCCGCTAAAAGCATTATGGAGCATCTCAAACTTCGTTTCCTGATCCTCAATTTCGGAAAATTTAGCGAAAGCTCACAAATACGAAACAACATCGCGTAAAAAATCACTTAAAATTTCATTTTTAGAGCTTCAATTTCAAAAGATTGCTGGCCCTAATGTTACCAAATATGGTCTTACAATCACGTTTTTAAGACTTCAATTTCGGAAAATATTCGGGCAAGGGCCTCCGAACCTCCTTCTCTTAAAAAATAAAAAATTAGGTTTTTCAAAGATGACTTACAAAAACTTTAAGTTAGAATAGCCTCTGAACCATAACTCTCTTAATATCATAGAATACTGCTTAGGTTTTTAGGACTTTAATTTTGAAAAATTTTGCGGGGGGAGCTCCAAAATTCCCTTATTGTAAAAATCTTCAAAATTGTCTACAATTGGGTTTTTGGAAGTTCAATTTTAAAAAAATGAAGGAGAGAAAAAGAATTGATTTCCATCTATAAAAAAAAAGGATCTGGTAGAATCTCAGAGTTCCATCGCTTATTCTAACGTCAATAAATATGGCCTATAATCACGTTTTAAAGCTTCAACTTCTATAAATTTCCCTGGAACCCCTTGTACCTCCCCTCCCCCCCCCCCCAACAACACCAGCAAAGACCGTCTAAAATGGCTTTTTTCAAACTACAAGTTTCAAAGTTTTCCCGGGAAGAACCCTCGGACCCCTCTTATTAAAAGAGATATTTTTTTCAATTTGTGCCCCCCCCCCTCCCTAAAACTATTTTCTAGTTGCACCACTGCTCCTGTTGTCATGTTTTGACAGGCATAAAAGTTACTAATTGTTCATCGCTTAGAGATTAGATAGATATTGAAAGTGGCTTTAACTTCAAAACACATTAATAGCAAATCCAAAACACATTAATAGCAAATAAGAGGAGCTTCTGAACTCAGAATAATTTTGAGGTATGAAGTAAAAACGTACACCATATTGCAAAATTAAATATTCACACATTTATTTTGTATAAACTAAATGTCAAATGTATTTTTTTTTACACTTTATATTTGTTTATAAAACCTCCCTACAGGTGTTAACTATATTTTCCTCACCAGAGCATAAAAGCGCTCAAAAGACATTTGCATGACGGCACCAATCAGGCTTGACGCGGCCCTGCCAATGGTGATCCCTTTGAAAGAAGCATTCATTATCAAAGTGTATAGAACGTCTTTACATGTCTAAAAGAGGCACTGTTATGTCACTATATTCAGGGCCAGATTTGGAAGTGTGGAAACCCTGGGGCAACAACGGAGTGGAGGCCCGTAATCAGGGTTTGAAAAGATCATCATATTTTCAAAAATATCCGATACTTTGATACACATCCGAATATTTTGATACATATGTATATATCCGATATTTTCGATCAGTACTTTGATAGTAAATACATCCTGAAGTTACTGCTATTTATTTTTTTATATTATTATTATTACAATTTATAGGGGAGAAAAAACATAAAATTTGCTGACCCGTAAAAGTTAGGATATTTTATAAACATTCTTTTGTGGAGGTCCCTTTGTTGTGGAGACCCCCGGGGCAGTAGCCCCGCCTGCCCTCCTCTAAATCCGCCCCTGACTATATTAATTAGAATCAGTGCTGGATTTACTCATAAGCTAAACAAGCTATGCTATAGCTTAGGTACCCGTTTTATTTGGGGCACCCAACTCTCGAAAAATTGCATGATTTGATCCTAAAAAGGAAAAGTTAATAGATTTCATTTTCACATGCTTGAAAAGTTTGAAAATTTTGGAAATTTTAAACTTTTTCAAATGGAAGGAGGATAGGGAGGGGATACAAAAGTGGATCGAATTCAGCTCCTTGCTACATTCTGCATCAAAAATGTATAAAGCGTGGTCATATCTTTTTTGTAACATATTGCTTGTTGAGATGTATTTTTATGACTCGCATGTTCACATTTTGCTATTTATTTAAACACGAATTTGGTATTTTAGAAGTTCTTTTGTTATTACTGTCTCTTCCTTTTCGTTTTCTGCACTACTTGTTATTAAAAACTACAAGTATTGCAGAACAATAAGTGTTTCTTACAAAGTTAGAACAATTATATAAAACTATACAATCATGTATTAAGAGCCATTATTTTGAAGTTCAGACAAGGTGTGGCAGTGACCATTTTTAATTTTTCTAATTTTTTTATATGTCAAAGTAGGTCATGAAAAGTGAACATTCTGAAATTTTTAGCCTTTCAAAAAAATTTTTTCGCTCGTTAAAAATTCCCAAAGTTTGAGGTTTCGCAGAGCTTTTTTAGAAAAATTCTAAAAGTCGCATTTCAGTGCGCTTTAGCTCTTTACAGAAACACAACCTCACGGTTATGTTTATATTTCTTGGTTGTACTGTATCCAGTGATGATGATTTCATATTTATTTTGGTTGGGGGTTCTTGCTTTCTTCAGATAAGGGGTTGCAAAGTATGGATTTTATCAGTTTTCGCGCAAGTTTAACCTGCGTTATTTCCCCCAAAAAGCCACCCCCTGAAAAAAAATGCAACATATACTGAAAGTTTATACTATAAAAAGAGTAAATGGCACAAAATTTGTTTAAGGTTTAATTTTTTTTCTGAGAAAAATACCCTGATATTTTTCAAATTTTCAAAAAATGTGCTTTTTTGATCGCAAATAACTCAAAACAGCATCACTAGGAAAAAAAACCTTTTATATATTATGGTATCTGGCTATGTGTAAAACATCATAAAAAAAGCAGCATGGGATCTCTTCTTGTTTTCCAGAAAATATTTTTTGTAGCTCATTTTATGTGTTTTCTCGAACGCAAAACGTGCGTCCAGTATGCAGATTAGATCTGCTAAAACTTAAAGGATGTCCCAAAATAATTCTTTCTTATTTATGTCAATAGCAATGGAAGAAATTTCATGAACAATATCTGCTTCACTTTCCTTTAAATGTCTATTTTCTATGTCATCTTCAAATACCTGTTCAAAGTTCTGTTTCTTATGGTCTTGGTCAGGCATCTACCAGTCAACAAGGAGAGAACAAAGAAGAAAACATTTTGGAAATCTCCTGTGAGGGGTGGGTTCTTCCAACTCGTAAAAGTACACGATTTTCATTGAAACAAAAAGAGTTCCCTTATGAAAAGTTCCTTTATGGTGAGAAAACTGGGAGAAAACAGACGCCCGACCAAGTAGAACATGCAATGAGAACAGAGATGATTGAAGATGTAAAAATATTCCTACCGAACGAATATCTGACAAAAAGTCAAATTTAAGTTGCTTTTAGCCGATATACAAAGCAAAAAAAAAAAGAAGCGAATAATACTGATTTATCAAGAACCAACAGCCTCTTAGAGGTATTTGAAGATGACATAGAAAATAGACATTTAGAGGAAAGTGAAGCAGATAGTGTTCATGAAATTTCTTCCATTGCTATGGACATAAATAAGAAAGAATTATTTTGGGATTTATATATATTTATATATATATATATATATATATATATATATATATATATATATATATATATATATATATATATATATATATATATATATATATATTGATTTTTCGTTTTCTGATTTACCTGCAATTAAAATACCATCAATTAGTAAAAATCAGAAAAATAAAGCATTGCTAGTATTTTTCTCTTTCTCTATACACACATATATACATTCTTACTACATTCTTTAAGTTTTAGCAGATCTAATCTGCATACTGGACACACGTTTTACAAACGAGAAAACGCATAAAATGAGCAACAAAAAAATTACTTTCTGGAAAATAAGAAGAGATCCCATACTGCTTTCTTTTTCATGATGTTTAACACATAGCCAGGTACCACAATATATAAAAGGTTTTTTTTTTCTAATGATGCTGTTTTGAGTTAATTGCGATCAAAAAAGCACAATTTTTTGAAATTTGAAAAATATCAGAGTATTTTTCTCCTAAAAAAAATTAAACCTCAAACAAATTTTGTGCCATTTACTCTCTTCATAGTATAAACTTTCAGTATATGTTACATTTTTTTCGGGGGGTGACTTTTTGGGGGAAATAACGCAGGTTAAACTTGCGCGAAAACGGATAAAATCCATACTTTGCGACCCCTTATCTGAAGAAAGCAACAACCCCCAACCAAAATAAATATGAAGTCATCATCACTAGATACAGTACAAACAATAAATATATGAAGAGAGTAAATGGCACAAAATTTGTTTGAGGTTTAATTTTCTGAGGTTTAATTTGAGATTGTGTTTCTGTAAAGAGCTAAAGCGCACTGAAATGCGACTTTCAGAATTTTTCTAAAAAAGCGCTGCGAAACCTCGAACTTTGGGAATTTTTAACGAGCGGAAAAAAAATTTTGGAAGGCTAAAAATTTCAGAATGTTGACTTCTTATGACCTACTTTGACATATAAAAAAATTAGGAAAATCAAAAATGGTCACTGCCAAAATTTCCGTTTTTTGTCTGAATTTCAAAATAATGGCACTTAAGATATCATAGATTGGAAATTACAAATGAAGTGCTTTGAATAATTTGAATTGTTCTAGAGACCTTCAAAATAATTCAAACAGTTTCTGAAATAGCTTGAAAAGTGCTTCAATTTTATTTCTTATCAAATGCATTTTATGTATTTTTTAATCTTGATCAATTTTCAGTTAATTCAGTGTTATGTTTGTCAGTGGATTGAAGGGATGATCAAAAACTAACTACACCGAAAGTGAATGTGAACAAGTGACAATGCGTCATCATTTCTTCTCCCTCGCTCTTCCTCTCTGTTGACTAATATCAATGATTTGTCGAACCATGAGCAATTTTTACTGTGTATTGTCTTACTTCGCAAAAGAGTATAAATTTTTCGGTTTTCCTTTTTTCCCCTGATGTTTTGGTATTTCAAATTACCCTGTATAAGGCCTCAAAAAATGCAGAATTTTTTAACGTATTTTCAAAATTTTTCTCGGGGGGGGGGAACCCTTGAACCCCCTAAAATTGGAATTATTCTACTTTCAACTCAAAGGAGGTTCCTGCATCACTCTCCTGATACTCCTCCTTCTCCAAAGGTTTTTAAAAAAAAAGATAGTGGAAAAATCATATTTTTAAACACGCATGCACAAAAAGACATACTGTGGGTGGAAAAGGAGGGACCTAAAGAAGGGTCTGTTTTGCTGCTGACATAAAATTGTCCAAGTTACAATAAGGGTTCCCCCATACCTGAAATATGTTGAGGTCCCGTTAAGTCTAAACCCAACATGGCATACATGAGTCTCTTTTTAAAAATATTAATTTCGATTAGAAATAAATATTAGTTTGGATTAGGAAGAATCATGAAGAAGAGAAAATTTCAATTCAAGAGAAGGCTAAAGGTTAAAGTAAAAAATTAGGGGCCGAGAAGAAAATTGCATAGGGGCCCATAAATCTTGTCGATGGCCTAGTTCAAGTAAGATTACATGTTTCAGGAAATATTTCTTATGCTTACTAAAAATTAGAGACATACTGAGTACTCGGTAACTACTCGGTACTCGCCCTACTTGGCCAATTTACCGAGTAATCGGTACTCGGCCAAATTTTGATCAGGTACTCGGCTATTACCGAGTAGTTGTAAAAAATTGAATATTGTTCAAAGCAGATTTTGCAATTAATAAAAAAGTGCAAACATATAATATACGGCAATCATTTACAATTCAAATTTATAGGTCAAAATTTTGAAAATAATTAAATTTGTTATGCTTCAAAGGAGTAAATCTTTTATTTTAATGCCCCAAAGTTAATGAAGCTCATTAATGGCTTTTTGCACAAACAAAATTATTAATAAGAAGCATAAAAATATCTTTTCTTAAAAAATAAAACAAGGTTAAAAGCACAAATGTGTAGGAACACTGCAGACACGCATTTTGGCATGACAAGGAATGCTTTTTTTCAATGCACAAAATGTGAGCTTATGGATAGGTCACATTTTATTCACTGAAAAAGACATTCCTTGTAATGCAGAAACACGTGTCTGCAGTGCTCCTGCGCATTTATGCTTTTAACGTTGCTTCATTTACTTTTAAAAATTATTTATCTTTGGCGGACTAGAAGTATATAGATTGATAGAAGTATATAGATTACACTATTCAGACAACTTAAGGACAATTGCATTTTACTTCCTTGTATAAAGAAAAGGAAATATTCTCTTTATAATAAAATTATCACACAAATTTCAATATAAATTCGCATTTAATTACCACTTAAAGGACTTTTGACTTGTTTTCTCACAATGTCTGTACATATTTATGTGTGTAAATTCATAAGCAACCAAAAAATGCTTTTTGATTCTATCCAAATTCCATTCAACAAGACTTTGTTGTGACGATTATCTCATATAACACAAAACAATTATAGAAGGTTTAAGTTTCGTATGTACAACTCGTACGGTGTCAAGTTGTGCCCCTCCTTTTTTTTATTGTGATCAGATACTCCAAAAGGGATGTTTACACATGGCAAATCACTGTTAATTTTAAACCATTATTTCTAGTTATTATTTATAATCATCTCCCACAAAGCAGAATACTACTAAATTTGCGACGTACGTCGCTGAACAGATGCCTGAGCAGCAGAATAATTCTGTTCAAATGTGAGTGAAACTCAAATTTTCTGCAGAAATTCTACAGTTTTCTGTGAAATATTTGCAGAAACTGCAGATTTTCTGCAAATATCTTACAACTCAAGACAGAGTTTTGCACAAATCCTGCAGATTTCTTTAAACTAGTAAAAAATCTAAAATTCTCAGAGACTACAATAATTTGACGGAAACCTCGCGAAAAATGTTGAATTCAACACATCATCTGCAGGAACTTTAGATATACTTTGAACTTGGAAAAAATCTGCAGTATTTGTGCAACATTCTGTCTTGAGTTGAAATATATTTGTAGAAAAAAACAGTTTCTGTAGATTTTCTGCAGAAATTTCATACTTTAAATCTGAAAAGGTTTTGATTTTTTAGTGTTTTTGGTTCCCTTTTCCTTATTTTTCCCATTCGGTCTTCATCCACTACAATTTAATCCATAAACGTAAGTTTTGGAAACATGCCAACGAAATAATAATGATTAAACACCTCCATCACCAAAAATTGCGTATCTTGTTTGAGATTTCAATCCTTTTGCATCCTGAAAATATTTGAATTATTAAAAAATTTTGAAGCACTCTATTATATGCTACCCTAACTCGACTCATTTTATTTATTATTTCAATAATTTATTTATTTATTAACATTATTTTTATAGCTCCTTCATGCCATGTTAAATTAACCAAAAAAACGTGGTTTGGCACCTAAATTTAGATTTTTATAAAATTTTGTATCTTTGCTCTTTCTATATGTTTTAGAAAGCATATAAAATATTTTTGGAGAATTTCAAGCGATTTAGGTTCTATAGAAATGCATAGGAATAATGAAGTTTTAAAATCTGAAAACAAAACAAAAAAAAAAAAAATCCACCTGCATGAAATGAACGATTTTGATCTAGAGCTCCCATTTTGTGGAAAAGGTCACGCTGGTTGCTTGTGCATACAATGCTTAAAGTACTTGTAGAACAATTATGGTCAAATCATTTTATGTTGCAGAACATCATCAAGTATTCTGATTTGAGGAGCATTTCTTAATCAATTATCCTGTACTCAATGAATATTTCCTGCCACTTAGGCAGGGCCAGATTTAAAAGTGTGGAGGCCCCGGAGCACCGAAAGATGTGAAGGACCGAAACGTGGGGCCCAATGTTGCCACACATTTACACTGGATTTAAGTTTGGACTAACCGATGGCCATTCCGTGACATTGATATTATTCATATTCAACTACAGATCTGTTGAGTTGGATGCATCAGTAGGCGCTTTGTCTTGCTGAAATAGTTTGGTCTGCCCAGCAAATCCTGTATTGGAATAAGATGGTCCTCTAATACTCACTGATAGTCGAGAAAGCTCATTTTCTTGTTACAAATAGCCAAAAACGTTTGTCAATTAAATCCAATACCACAACAAACCTTATGTTTTATCCGAGCAAAGAAAATGAGGTCTTAGGGTGACAAATGGCTGTCAACAATATATTTTGTGCTGAGAAAAAGTGGAACTTGGACAGACCAGATGAATAAAGATTTTACTGGCATGTTTTAAGAAGTGAAAGAGGTTCTTTTTTTTTTTTTTTTTTTTTTTTGTACAGGGAAGATGGGGGATAAGTAATGGCTTCAGATGCTTTTGGATTCAATAGACAAGCATTTTTGGGAATTTCTAGCAAGCAAATAAACTTCCATGATTGTAAGCAAATATTAAAGGGCCATTCTGATAAAAGACTTGCTGAGAAGCTATTTTCCTTTTTCAGTTTGACATAAAAATTTTAAATCGTACTTATCATTGAGAGGACACAAGCTTGATTTTCAAATGATACAAATTCCCTCATCCTAATAACGCACTTATTGGGAGGATATTAGGATTGGCTTTCTGCCGGCAGAAACTAGTTTTTGCTGTGCCAGTGGCAGAAACTGGTTATAACCGGTTAAAACCGGCAGAAATGGCAAAAACTTTAAATTGTTTAAAAAAACTAAAGTAATTACTAAAGGGTCATTCCATAGTGACTAACGTAACATTCGCAGCTGATTTTCGAACTCTTTTTACTTACATCGGGAGTAAAAATAAATGTGTTTTCGTTTAATATACAGATTTAAAATGTACAAGGTGACTATTTTTCATTTCTACCAAGAATTTGAAGCAAAATAAGCGCTGGCAGGTGTTTTTTCACCAAAAAAGGCATCGTGACTAACGTAACATTTTTGCAACCCCCGAGAAACAATGCTTATGTTACGAGGCAAATTTTTCTGAAACTTACGCAGACATTTAAAATTGGCCGATATATTTGTAAAAGGTAAACAATCTATTTTTTAAATCGTACTACAGATTTGTTACAGACGAATCTTTCTTGGCCGTAAATGGTACTTTTCCGAAAAACTGTGTGTGACTAACGTAACGTGACTAACGTAACCATCGAATAGCAAGCAATGAATGCATATAAAAAACTTTTTATAGTTAATTTCTTGCTCTTATATTACTTTTATACTTTTTAGGAACCTTCTTTGTGTTGTATTATGGTTCTTTCTTTACTTTTTTTCTATATTAGTGCAAAAAATTTAATGGAAGGATTCAGTTTAATTAACTCAATTTGAATGTGCGAAAAAAAATAAACAAATAAAAAAAATTTACAAACTAAATAACATCATTCTTGGACTAATTAAATCCTAAATATCTATCTTTTAAAAAATTAACTTTTTGCAAGTTGGTAGTTTCACTGAATTCTAGTTTTCTGCTGATGTACTAGTTATTGTTATAAGAAACTCCGTAGTACTTTTCAATGGCATATTATTTTTTAAGGTTTACTGATTCATCGAACGAATAGTGTTGTGCATCCTTTTGAATTAAAATGTAATATTGAGAAAAAAAATATTCGAACGTTTTTGCAGAATGCATTTTAATTCCAGATATCACCGCAAATGTTTGAATTTTTAAATGATCATTCTTGTATTTTCTGAAATATATGGCAGCAGCGCTTATCTGTCTCGTCACTGTATCATGTAACATCTTTAAATGTTTTCCAACGAGCAGCCGTTACTTCATTTTAATAATAGGTGGAGATGTATTTTCTAAAAAATAGAGACGTTCTGCTTTGTTAAGACTGTATTTCTATTATCTTACTTCTTAAACTTGGATTCTTGTGTTGAGTGCACATTCAGCAGAGTACTCATTTTGCTTTACTCACTTTTTTTCTTTTTTAATAATTCTTTAAATTGGAAGCATCTTTATAACGACCTTTAAAAAAGTATTTTTCTAAGTAAACAGAAGGTCTACAATGTAATATTACTGGTATTTTTCACCCTTTATATTTTTAATCAATATAAAATGCCTACATATTCAAAATTGCTCATGAAAATTTACATTAAATTAAATAAGTTTTAAATATTAGCAGTCATTTTTAAAATGTTACATTAGTCACAGGCAAACTGTTACGTTAGTCACAGCTCAAATGTTACGTTAGTCACACTAATTATTTTATATCTACTGATACTAAAATAAATATTTTGCACTTTTTAAGTAGATATGACACAGATGTAAGAAAATAAAAAGTTCTGTTTGGTTCAATCATCTGGTTTAGTTTTTAAGCAGAAATTAGTACATTTTCGTGACTAACGTAACGTAAATATTTTCATTGAAAAAACCAAACTAATTAAAAGACTTATCTTATAATGTATGCAAAAAGAACTGTCAATTTTATTGAGCCAACATCTATTCATTTAGAATAAACATAGTTCTTTTAAAAATTTGTAAAATATTTTACATTACACAAGAAAACGTAGACGCATGTTTTTTGCACATGCTAAGCCTTTTCTACAACCTCGCACGTTTAGAGCCAGAAGAAAAAAACCGAATGAAATTTTTGCAAACTGTTATTGGATTTATGTACTAGAAAGTATGCTGAATGAAATGATAGGTCACAATTAAGGCTTTGTGGGAAAAAAATTTCGGAGGTTGAGGTTGACATTTCTATGGAATGACCCTAAATGATATTTGTTTAAACTAAAAAATTAAACTTCATTTCATCATTGTAAAAAATAAAATGTTATGCTAGTGCCCTTGATTTAATTCAGAAAGGGAACTTTTCAATTACTGATGCTCGTAATATTTGGATTAATCTAACAAAGGACGAAAATCATATGGGTTCTTAGGATAGAGGAATGACATACAGAATTAAACTGGCATTACTGTTTGTAATTTGCTCGCAAATAAGCTTCATCTAAGTTGCTTGTGATTTAAATTATCATGTGCTTCAAGAAGAAAGTTAAATTTTACTTCCCAATATTAATCTAGATTTTGTACTTAATATCACAGCTTTGCAAAACAAATTGGTCCCACTTCTCGAAACTCATTTTTCCAGTCGAATTTTTACCACTACCCTAGTTACTGCATGATGGACCAGATTAAAAAAATATACAATTTGAAAGTTTTATGAATATCACTTGTTCGTTGATGCTAGCTCTTCTGTTGCAAGAATATTCTAAAGTTTCTCATTCGTGCATATTAAATTGAGAAACTAATTAGATTTTTGAAACCACCTTTTCCAAGAAGCAACTGCGGGGTCCAAACAATGTAACATTTGATTCTGAATTGTAATAATATTGTAAATTAAACTGTGCTTTGGTTAACAATTAATTATTTTTTCCATGCATTTTCTACTGTCTATCAATATTTTTTTTTTTTTTTTTTTTTTTGTCATTTTGAGAGTTTTTACCAGTTTCTGCCGAAAATGTGGCAGAAAGTGGTTTTGCCATGCCGGTTTTAACCGGTTTCTACCAGTGGTTTTAACCAGTCCGGCAGAAACTTGCCAGCCCTGGGGGATATAGTGCTCAGTTGCAGGTAATACTAAAGATTATAGTGCTTAGTAGTAATTTAAATATCTTGGGTAAGATTTGTAATAAGATTTAGTTGAAATCACCATGTATATTATTTCCTCTCTCGGACATGGTTCTTTACACTATTATTAGATATTCGAGCAAAAAAGCGAAAATTCCTTGCGTGATTTTTGTAATTGAAATAGTATTTTTGCATTTTGCAAAAAAATGCGACCGTAGCAGAAACCCAGCTAACACAACAAATATGTAGTATCAATGTCATGGACTGCCAATCGTTTAGTCCAGACAAAAATCCAACTGAAAATGTCTGGGAACATCTAGCAAGAAAATTTTTTGATAATGGAAGTCAATGTTTTTCGACCAAGGACTTTAAAGGATAGATAGACCAAGCATAGAATCATTATGTCCTCCCCACATAGGTAATGCAAAACTTGATACTTTCAATGGAAAACCAAGTGTTTGAAGTAGTTAAGGGTAACAGAATCACAAGTTATAGTAACATTTGTAACTGTGTTTCTCAACCTTAAATATAATTTATAAATTAAAAGCATAGGCAGCTTGTATGGGAGGGGAAGGGAGGCGACCCTCCTCTCATTTCGAAAAGTAAAGGATCCTTGCCTCCCCCCCCCTTCATTTTTTAGAGCATGAAATTAGCAATCGATTGAAAAATGATTTTTTCTTCTGAATGCACTGACTTTTTTTACAGAAATAAAGTCAAAAAAGTACAAATAAATGGTGTAGCTAGGTTTTCTGTAAAACTAGATCATTCCTATCCAATAAAATAATAGCAAAGATTTTTAAGTAAATCAGACTACCAGATTGGCAAAATTGGGCTGCTATATTAGCAATTTATTGGGTTTTTTTTGGCATTTTAAAGTTTATCTGAAAACTTTAAAAAAAATTGACAGTGAACGTTGTCTCAAAATTAATTATTCGGTAAATTTGCAAAAAAAACGGACTTTACTGACTAAATTCTGTGAATACTGACTAATACTCGCCAATTTTTATAATACTGACTTTAACTGACCAGTTTTATGCCCTGACACTGAATCCTCATTACCTTTTTATTACAGTAGAAGATCATTATAACGCTGACCTATATAACGCAATTCTCTATAAACCGCACAACTTTCCAGAAGTAAAGAATAGGTTTTGAAGTTTAAAAAATCCCTCTGTTTTGCTTTGCAAACATAAAAAGTGCTAGACAAATTAAATCTTGAAGGTTTTTCATCTTTCCATCTTAATTCAAAGCTTTTAAATTGAAAATTAGTACTCATAGTAAACAGAAAATACCAGATGGCTCTTGAAAATGCAGCTGTTATGCAAACCATGAAACTAGCAGAAGTGCAGGATAATGCACTTTCTTTCGATTGTGGAACATATTTATTTGTGAATAACTAATAACGAATAACCAGGCAAGGCAGGTATATACCTGCCTTGCCTGCAGTATTCGAGTTGAACTGAACCATTGTTTCGGTCACTCATCTGGTCATTGCTAATTCTATGTTAGCTACCAGTTTGTTTGGCACTCTTGGCTTCCTTAAGAGGTTTTCCACCTCCAGCTCAGTTAGTCCTATGCCAGGCTGATGAGTGCTAATAAGCACGAAACTGCAGTCCTCGGCTGGAATTGACTGAGCTGGCGGTGTATTTCATGTATTTCTGCCTTCGCCCAGGCTAATGGGCGGTAACTTACTGAATATACCTGCCTTGCCTGCAATATTCGAGTTGAACCGAACCATTGTTTCGGTCACTCATCTGGTCATTGCTAATTCTATGTTAGCTACCAGTTTGTTTGGCACTCTTGGCTTCCTTAAGAGGTTTTCCACCTCCAGCTCAGTTAGTCCTATGCCGGGCTGATGAGTGCTAATAAGCACGAAATTGCAGTCCTCGGCTGGAATCGACTGAGCTGGCGGTGTATTTCATGTATTTCTGCCTTCGCCCTGGCTAATGGGCGGTAACTTACTGAATATACCTGCCTTGCCTGCAATATTCGAGTTGAACCGAACCATTGTTTCGGTCACTCATCTGGTCATTGCTAATTCTATGTTAGCTACCAGTTTGGCACTCTTGGCTTCCTTAAGAGGTTTTCCACCTCCAGCTCAGTTAGTCCTATGCCGGGCTGATGAGTGCTAATAAGCACGAAACTGCAGTCCTCGGCTGGAATTGACTGAGCTGGCGGTGTATTTCATGTAATTGTAATATTGGTGCTTTAATACTCATTCTGAAATGCTAATATATGGATATATTCTGAATATTAGTTTCAAAATTTGTGAAATGATCTATATAACGCAATAACCTGTATAACGCAAAAGCTCTGGTCCCAAGGTGTGCGTTATAATGGTCTTCTACTGTACTTATTTTACCTACTATATGTTGCTAAATACGTATTAAATTACAGTAGCAAAAGACCTCAATTTTCAGTTTTTAATAAAGGTTATTTTTTAACTATAAAAAATGTAACTTAAAATATACATAAAGTAACTTGAATAGAACAGAAACTCAAACTTTCTAGACACGAATTGTCAAGATTCTCAGGGACACAGTGCACAATTTATTCAAAAATTTATTCATGAATCACTTATAAACTTTGTAACACAGCTTCCTGGGGAGTAATGAAGCCTTCTCGCGGACGCCTTGATATTTTGCAGTAACTTCACAACGCAAATTAATTATGAAACTTTTTACGCTGCCTCTACAATATAAATAAAAACTATGCAATGCAGATATGAGAATTTCATTTGTTTATATCATTAGCTATGATCAGTTATCTTTTTACTTAGAAGAGGACAGTGTGCATTGTAGAGGTATTTAATTCCAAAAAGCTCACCAACTCAAAAAAGTTTGGGAACTGCTGAGCTAAATGAGATAATAAATGCAAACAACAGAAATAATTAGTTCATCCTAAACTGGAAAATCAGTGAAAAAAAAGTTGACTTTTCAAATGAATGAGCTTGCAACTGGTTTTAACACATAATTATTTTAAAAGATGGAATTTTAAAAAAATCAAGTAAATCAAAAAGCAAGGCAAAAAAAAATGTGTTTGGCAGGGGCCCTTCTTTCATTGAGGGATCATACAATCAGGGCCTGATTGAGGCACAGGCCTACTAGGCCTGGGTCTGGGGCCCCATCTTCCTAAGAGGCCCCAAATTTTTAAAAAGCATATGCATAGCATTACAAAATCATGTATTTTTGTAAAAAATAATAAAAAATCATCTTTTAGTAAATGTTATACATTTTTTAACATTATTTTGCGTTGACTTTAAGTGATAAAATACAGAGGGGAGCCTCCAAAGCATTGTGGGCCTTGGGCATCACCTTTAGTTAGTCGGGCCCTGCATACAATTACTAATTTAACCTCTAAATCACTCCCTAGGTGTAAACTAATATTAGCTTGTTAACACCTGCAACCTTTATCACCACTCAACCAATTAACGGAATGAGAAGTTGAATCAAAAACAATGCTTATGATAAGAAAGGTATATTAAGATATCAAAGCCAAACTCTTTTTTTTTTTTTCGGGGCACTCTGTGGACAACGGGGGGGGGGGGGGAGGCTCATGTTCTTAAGGAGCCCAACGGCCCAAGAATTTGAAAAAAAAAATGAAAACGACTAGCACTGAGACTGATTAACGTCGCAAATATATACTGCTCGCCTCTGGGGAGGAGCCTATTTAGTATTACTACAGATTTAGTAGGGGGGCGGGGGAGGAAAAAATCCTGGCTGAAACTTAATAATTCTCGCCATGGGGTAAAACAATTTTAGCAATTTAGGGAGCCCGAAGCCAGGGCTGATTTAGGCAGATTCAGTAACCGGGCCCTGCATGACATTTCTAACTACTAGCAATAAAACCGTGCATTAAATTGAAATGAAATAAGGATGACAAAAACAAACCATATGATATGATATTTTAAATAACAGATTAATGGATAACTTTGCTCAAGAGAAGATTGAAATAAAGTAATAAAAATATGCCTTCAATCTATTCATTACACATTAAGTTTTTGACGTACCCACAATATAATTTTCTGTATTGTTCTCGTATTTTTATTGTCCTTGACAACTAGGTAAAAAAAACAAACTTTGTTGCAGCAAGTAGTTTTCCAATGGAGATCATTATTTTTATTTTTTTACTTGATGATTGTTTGATTTTTATTTTTTATAATAATATCGAACAACTCACACTTCTTGTGAATGCGAGTAAACAAGCAAAACGGTTCGGTTAAACAGCAGAAACTGGAGACAACATATAACAGGAGTACAAAGCTTACAGAAAGGTTTTTCTACTTTTGCAGAAAGAGTTGCATAAACTGTTGATTTGCGAACGTTCGTTTCGTATAGGTCAGAGTGTCAATCACGTGACTTTTGAATTCTCTCTGTGCGCTTTGTAAACCAAGAAGCCATCTTGAAAGTGTCAATTTCGTCGTTTGTCTCGCTTTATCAATAGTGTTTTAACTTGTTCGCATTGTCGATTTAACAATTTTAGGAGAATTCAGACTAACACCTGGTCTGAAAATATTTTAATATATTTCTCACTGCTGTGACAGCGCTTTAAATAGAAAATTTGGTTTTTTAATGTAATTTCTGCTTTATGAAAAATATTTTATTTGTCACAACTTTCTTATGTAATCAGAGGACTTACATTTATGTGCACACACAAATACACTTATTACATCGTTATTTCAGCGCTCTTCGTACTGCTTTGGTTTCACGAAGAGCATGAATGTTTTTAATCATCAAAAAATATATTATAAAAAATTAATTTGAATTTTGAAATTTTGAATTCAAATTAGGTTTTTCGCAATCACGAACTGAGACAGGACAGACAGGACCCTACTAATTGAGGTTATTGTTTCTAGAAACAGCTCCTGCCCCCCCCCCCTTTGCCTGCCTCTCCTCTTGGGCTTGTGTGTGTGTAGGCTTGTTTGTGTGTGTGCGTAGACCTGTGTGTATGCACGTAGGCGTGTGTGTATGTGTGTGAGTGTGTGAGCATGCGTGTGTGTAGGACATGGACGCCTCCGACCAGAAGAAGCAGATAGCTCAGGACCGGAGCAGCCGCACCGCGCCGCCTGCAGAGGAAGGTGGGTGGTGGTGCTGCAGAGGCTTCAGGTCCAAGCTGAAAAAGGCACGGACCTCAAAAACGGTCAAATGAGAACAATAAGCAATCGTGATTGCTCAAAAAAACGCTAACTATTATTTTTATTTTAAAATGCTTGACAGTGAATAAATTAATGGTATTTTTATAATTTTGAGTGCATAACAATAACTTGTTATAAAATATATGATATTCTTTGCAATGAAGGAATTCAACGGTATGTGCAATTTTATATCTTCCGAGATTAAAATTCAACTTCTGCAAACTCATTCTTTTCTTTTTCTTTTTTTGAGCAATCACGATTGCTTATTGCTTTCATTTGACTGTTTTGATGTGCTATCATTTTATTTTTCCACCAGCACCCTCTGCAGCATCACCGTCGACCGGATCCTCACGAAGCTGCTCCTATAGCTAAAATCGTCTCCAGGTTGCGTCCATATACTACACACACACGCATATATACACACAAGGCCAGATTACTGAATAGGCCCTGGCCTAGGGCCCCGGATATTTAGGGGCCCCCAAATGGCTGAAATTTCTTTTAGTCTATGGCTAAAATTGTTTCAGCCAACGGCTGAAGTTATAAAGTTTGAATACAGGGGGCCCCAAAAATATATTTAGCCTGGGGCCCCTCGATATCTTAATCAGGCCCTGCATACACACATCTACACACACATATATACATGCATACACCTACACACACATACACAAACACATACATACAGACACCTACACACAACTACTCACACACTCATGCCTGCACACAGACACAAACACATATGCCTACACACAAACACACATACCCCCTCCCCACCACACACACACACACGCAACACACACACGCCTACATACACACACACACACACACACACACTCGTGATTGCGAAAAACATAATTTGAATTCAAGATGTCAAAATTCAAATTAATTTTAATTTTTTTTTCTTCTTCTTCTTTTTTTAAGAGATAAAGTTGTTGATGGTTGGGCATTGCCTAGTCCTAGCAAATTTCTTGCTTGTTTTCTCGTGCTTTTTTTTTTTTTTTTTTTTTTTAATATCACTTGGAAATTGCAGCGCAGTACCTTTAGCTACTCTAGGAAGACATTCATAGCAACTACATTTTCCAGTACCGAAAATCTAAATTTTAAAAAATCTTAAACAATATGAAAATTTTTTTTAATTCATAGAACCCATCAACACGTTTTTGACTCTGGCAAGTGTGAATTCAAATTGAATGTTACAATTCCCTTAATGCAATTGAAGATAACGTAAAATGCGTTGTGAGGACTTCAATATA
Organism: Uloborus diversus; assembly: GCF_026930045.1. NCBI lineage: Eukaryota > Metazoa > Arthropoda > Arachnida > Araneae > Uloboridae > Uloborus > Uloborus diversus. The sequence continues at coordinate 159,557,078 of NC_072731.1, read as the reverse complement.
CGATAAATTATCGGGGAAGATTGTTGCCTGCCCCCCCCCCCCTCCCGTATCTTAAGTTGAATGTCACATTAATGAAGTCAATAAAATTTGGAGTGAAAACATGCTATTCTTACTAAGATCTCTAGCAGAGGCGTAGCTAGACCCGACTTTCGGGGGGGTTACTTCTTTTATTATATATATATATATATATATATATATATATATATATATATATATATATATATATATATATATATATATATATATATATATATGTGTGTGTGTGTGTGTGTGTGTGTGTGTGTGTGTGTGTGTGTGTGAACTTTTACATACTTTGGAATGGGGTGCCCCAAGTTCGATACTTGTGTCAAACAAAACAAAATCAAAGAATTTTTTTTAATTTATTTTTTGTAATGTTTTGGAAAATTTAACTTTTTTTCCTTTTTCTCCATTTAATTTAAAGTGAAACTTTCTAGCAACAGGTCTAGTCAAAACCAGTCTATCCAAATCAGGGGGAAAATCAAATATCTGATGAGCGTGTTCCGTTCATTTCAGTGTGACTGCTTAATTTAGAGGCTAACACACATCTACAAAAGTTGGCATCCCTGAAAGCTAATAGATGGATCCATTTCCGCCTGTGAATTGGATGTTTGACTTTCAATCTCATCGGTGGTCAGACTATTTTTACTAACTTGGTTCGCACTAAAAGCATGAAATAAAATAAAAAAAGACTTCTTGATTATAACCTGCAAAAAATGAAATGACTTTTCATATCGTTATATTTATATGTTGCTTTTTATATGTATTTACATTTATGCTAGTTCTAAAGCAGTTAATAAAATTTGAATTAAAAAAGAGGGAAGAAATATAGGCGGTAGAAAGTTATTTGCACAAAGCTGCATACCATCTGTTCTCCTTTCAAGTTTTTATTTTTAATTTTATTACCTGCTTTAGAATTTATATAAATATCTATTTGAGAGAGCAACAACAATTTTCGAGTGTTATAAACAGAAGTCTTGTTTATTTTCTACTTTTTAATGTGAACCAAGCTAACAGAAATAGTAAAGAACAGTCTAGATTCATTTTGTTTTTAAACATTTTATTCCTGTAATGCTATGCAGTTTTTCTTTTAAATTAAAATAAAATTTCCTAGACCCCTTTTACACGATTCCCGCTTTCGGACATCGGACGGCAGACATGTGACGTCACAAGTCAGAGGAAAATCGTTGCTCATTTACACGAAGGCGGAAAGCGGGAAGCGTATGCAAATTTCGTAACCGGTTCGGTGTTTTGACAGGGCGTCTGCACCTGTTTGTTTATATTTATTTCCGTTGAATCTTCTGTTATTTCCTATTTTTTTTTTTAATTGTTAAAGAATTGAAGTGTTTTCCGTAAATGTTGAAGGTTTATTTTTTAGAAAACATGTCTTGGATAGCGCTGATTTATTTTTTAATCTTTTTTTTGAGCCACGCTAAAAATAGAAGTAAAAAATTCTAAATTTGCCAAACAGTGCTTTCCCGTGTTTCGCGGTAATGGTTTACCGCTGTTTTTTTTTTTTTTTTTAATCTCTGTGCATATTCAATACATAACATGTGCACAATTAAGCCAGGCTAAAAAAATGAATAGAAGATAATTCTGGGTTCATCGAACAAGCATTCCCTCCCCCCCCCCTGAAATTCAAAGATTAATTTAAAAAATAGAATGGTCTATGTTCTAGGATCTTATCACATCATGCTGCTGTTGTATGCATGAAAAAATGAAATTGCACAAGGATTTCATAAATAAAATAATTTTAGAATACTGAAACATAATTTATTTATTTGCTTATTTTAATCAATTTCAAAAATGAGGTTTTTGGCTTGTGCAAATTATTCTCATACAGTGATGTTCCCATCTATTTTTCTGAGGGTATACTCCCAGTAATCCATTACGCACAATATTTGTATGCGATCAAATCGTTGCCTCAGAGCAACAGTAGGATATCTTAGGGTTATTTCGGGGATTAGATGTCTTAGTGTTGCTCTGAGGCAACGATATACGTAATATGTCTTTATATGGAAATTTTTGAAACTTGAAGGTATACGCTATATGTCTAAAAAATATTTGAGAATATACGGCATACATGGAATATACCCTATGGGAACACCACTGTTCTCAGTGTGCAAAAGTTTTTCTTTCTGATAGCCGCTCGGAAAACAACAGTTGATAACTTTTGCTGTGTTATTGCTATTACATTTTCAGAACTCGATGAGGAGCATTTTTTCATTTAGTGATACAGTGAAACCTGTGTATGTTGACCCCTTTATTTTCTTGAAACATCATTAATAAGTGTTGAATTATATAATTCATAGTACAGCTCCAGTTCAATATTGAAAACTCGTAAGTATGGCCACCCCTTCTGTGTCCACATTTTCACTGAACGAAAGGGTGGCTTCTCGGAGAGGTTTCACTGTATAATAAAATGCTTGTAGTGATGTATTAAAATGTATATTTTTTTAGAACTGCTTTGCATGTTATTGTGGAATAATACTAACAGTGGTGTTGAAATATTTTTTCGCGGGGGGGGGGGGGAGGCTACATTTAACACATGTGCAAATCTACGTGTACGCAGGTCCGCACCAAGCCTGATCCGCGCCATCGTGCAAATGTCTTTTGAGCGCCTTTATGCATTAATGTTCGAGAAAATTCTAGTTAACTCCTGGGGTGAGGATCTATAGACAAATGCAGTATTGAAAAAATACGTTTGGCATTTATTTGATGTATCAAAAGGAAGGCAATGTATATATATTTCATTTTGAACACAGTGTACGTTTTTACCTTTGAGCAGGAGTTACTCTTCATCTCGAAGTTGTTTCGAGTGAGGGTGGATGTAAGGGAGGGGTGATCGCAATTGACTTTAGAATTATGGCTTTTTCTCTTGGAAACCTTGCATTGAGCTGTTGTTAAAAAAAAAGATGGCCATTTTCAGTTAATCAAAGCATTTCCCCCCAACAATTTTAAAAAAAAAACATCTTGGAATTTGATTGAAATAAATATTGCTTACTTTAGTCTGATAAGTACGTTTTTGAAAAATGGCAAATGGCTAATATGCAGCCGTTACAAGAATACGGAACCGTTACAAGAGGTTTTGAATTTAATATCTAAAACAAATATGTAGTCCTTCCAAAGTTTTTTTTTAATACACAAATAGCAAAAGAAATAAAGGGAGGGGGGAGGGGAATTGAATATAATTATGGTCAAGTCATTACTTTTAGGAACTAAAAGGTTAACCTAAATTATTGTCCGAAGTACATACTGTCCAACCACGGATTGTATGGAATTTTTATACGTCCAGATAAGACTAATCTATGTGAATAAGGGGGAAAAGTAAAATTTGATGCCCGTATTCCACTCATTTGAATGAGACTCTCCTTCTGCAAAAGCTGCCATCGATAAAAAAAATAATAGATTCGTCCATTTCCGGCTGTAAAACAGATGTTTGTCTTTCCATACAATCCGTGGCCAGACAGTAAATGTTACGTACATCTAAATAATATACAAATGAGCAAACTATTTTTTATGTATGATTACACGAAGCAGAGGAATTACCACAAATTAAAAATCGCAAAAAGACGCAAAATTTTGCAAAGATCTGCTGTAAGTTATGGAGCTGTATAAGGAAAACTCCTTATGGGGTGTTCTCCCCATAGGTAGACGAATACCCTCCTATGTGTATTCCTAAGCATTGCACGACCTCTGCACTGTGGCGTAACTAAGGTGGGGCGGAGGGGTTGGTCCACCTCGGGCAGCATTTTAATGGGGGGTGGCAATTTCATGCTCTTGATGTGAAAAATGTTCTACATTTGCCAATAGGGAAATCATGCTTCTGATCAATTACCGGAGGCAAAAAAAAAAACTTTTTGTTATAATATGAAACTAGAACTTGATTTTAAGAAAGTTACTCAGAAACTACCTTATTAAAAAAAAAAAAAAAAAAAAACATTTAGGAAAGTTACAACGAGTAAGAAAAGAGAGGTCTGAAATGGTGGGCAATTAATTGCTCATCCTTGGGGTAGCATTATCTGTTTCAGATATTGCTTTAATTGGTCACTTATTACAAAACTTTTATTCAGACCAGAATTAATTTTATGTTTATCTTATAAAAGTACTTACTCACAATTCAAATAATAACTGCGACTAATCTTACTGCTTCATATCAGTAAAATTCCTATAAACAGCGAGTTTCAAACTGAGACATTCATTTAAGCAGAAGGTTTTTAATTAGTGAATTGATGTCTAAGTAAACCTTTCACATTCACATGGAAAGTAATGATTTTCGATACACAACTTTTCCTTCTCATGAATCAGTATGGTTAATCAAACTTATAGGGCTCATTAATCTTATCACCCTGCATCAGTGAAAAAGAAAACCATCCAAATTCTGTAATATAGCAGTATTGGATCTAGGAAAGCGGCAATTTCCGAGTTTTTCAACCTAAGGCAGGCACCCCAGCACGGATCCAAAAGGATGTCATTACCCCTTTGACAAGACCAAAGAAACCATAAAATTGCATACCTAGATCTTTAAATTAGGAAAATTTCCTGTGCAGAGCGCCGGCCTCTAAGCTCCTGCCTGGTGTCACCAAAAGGTTAAAATGCATTCTTAGGGCTAATTTAGAAATTTTTTCTGAATAGAGCATATTCTTTATTTTTCTTCATAATTAAGTTCTTATTTTTCCTTTAAATACTTTTGACTGTTTCTCTACCAAAGGGCGGCAAATTGAGGAATTGCCCCGGGCGGCGGAAAATGTAGCTACGCCACTGCCTCTGCACAAGATTTAATAAACTGTATTTGTGTAAGGAACCCCCCCCCCTCCCATGGTTGTCCACCGTGGGGTGAAACCCCTCATGTAAATTCTCAAGTATCAAAGGACCTTTGTGACAAATTTGGCAAAAATCTGGCCCTAATTGTGGATTTGTATAAAGGACATAGTACACACAATCACTAACATACATCATATTTTGTTTAGATATATAGATTTTACTTTTATTGTTTATTTAACTTTTTCCATGATTTAATTGAAAAATAATCAGTTTAAATTTTGAAAGAAACCAAAATTTAAAAGTTACCTGAAAAAATCCAGGTGCTCCTTTAAAAATCCAGTTGGGCTTCTTACAAATGCTAGTTTTACCAACCGCCTTGTCTGGTGGTCATAGGAAGTGACTATGGATGGGAAGTTACTGGGGGGGGGGGTCATGACGCACTCTGCACCATAGAAATGTTCAGAAATGTATCTTTACAGTTTTTTTGAGCAATCATGATTGCTTATTGCTTTCATTTGACTGTTTTAATGTCCTATGATTTTATTTTCCCACCAGCCCCCTCTGCAGCATCACCGTCGACCGGCTCTTCACGATGCTGCTCCCCTAGGGAAAACCGTCTCCAGGTTGCATCCATGTCCTACACACGCGCGCATACATACCCAACTACACACACACAAATACCCACACACTCATGCCTGCACACAGACATATACACACACGCATACATACACACAAATACATAAACACATACACACATATACCCACACTCATGCCTGGACACAAACACACACCCCTACATTTTCGCAATACACTCGTGATTGCGAAAAACAAAATTTGAATTCAAGATGTCAAAATTCAAATTATTATTTTTTTTTTTTTGACTCTCGCTACTTGCAAGCACCAAAGGAATTGAATATAGAAACAACAAACACGAAGATAAATATTTTACCCTCAGCTAAAGTTGATTAGCAAAACCAGAGGTTTAATTGTGAAGGACGTGAGAGGAAACTATTCTAAACATTGAAATTTTAGTCAGATGAAAGATGTTTATGGTCATTTTTTATTCAATGATTGCAAGGAAAAAAAACCCCTTGAAGTTACCCCTTCCTGTATATAAACAGAAAAATATCAGATAAATATAGCTTAAAATGAACATGCGTAACATGCATTGAGATTGTTTTCCTTTCGTTTACCCACCTTTCACTCTAGTTTGACGCTCGCAAGTAATGCCTATCCTTTTCCAATGTTGATGTAACTTTGGAAAGAAAGATATCGAACAAAATTTTTGCATTTAATATTCTTATTATGTAGCCAACTAATGAATAATAACTTTGTTTTCAACTCTTGTTGAATGCTCATGGAAAATATTTATCAGGAAATGAAATAAAAAAGTTGTAATTAACTTGTACACATTGTATTTAGTTTTATCATTATCATTAAATGTAAAATTTATACCTGTCTTTTTTTTCCGTAAACTCTGATTTTTTTTAGAAGACCGCATAAACCGAAAACTATGGATGCACTGAATACCGAACATTCAGTTAAAATTCGATTCTTATCTTCAGCTGAATACTGAATATTTTGAAAAATTTGTTGTTGTTTCAATTGGTTCAACATTAAGTACAGTTGAGTAATGATTAAAAATAGGAGTGGAACAGAGCTTCCAGCCCAGCCAAATCATGAACTGTTTCAGCACATAACAATTTGTCGTGAATATTTTTTTTACAATAACTAGCACATAATATTATGTCCCATAATAAGTTACGCACAATTATGCCCAAGAATAAAACACAGTAAATTTAAAAGAATCCCATAATTGAGAATACGTACCTATACTTGGAAGTTGCAAAGAAACAAGTGACTTTACAACATTTTTTGTTGATTATTATTTAAAGATTTCATTTGTTATGAAATGAAGCGATTACAATATTGCATAAAACATTGTTTAAATACTTTTAGCTACTAATGAAAACAATAATGTCTTAATTTTTATTACATACTAGGTGTAAGTAATATCACAAAGTATTTGTATGATAAACAATCACAATGATACTTATTGAAAAGAAGGTTTTAGGTGTAACATTGAAAATCCAGTAAATCTTCTCATTGCCTCCATAATCAAGAATAAAATTATAATATCTTCTTTTTGCCAGCAAGATAATTTTTATGACAGAATATACAGAAATGATCCTGCCGATAAGAATTACCCAGCTAATTCGTATAGATGCTGCGCTGCAGTTCCTAGCATGTTTAAAATCGCTTTTTTTTTCCAGTGCATTTTGGTCCTTCATAACAAAGAGGCTCATTTGTTTCGAGCGATTATCAATGATTTACGTAGCTTTGTTCAATTTCGAAGTTGCACTTTGAAATTTACTTCTTCAAAATCAGTGCCGTAGACAAGACACAAAGATGGCTACCTTTCCCCTGATTTTGGAAGGTTTATTGTTACCATAGAAACGAAAGCATGTGACATCAATAGCCAATCATTGCACGTCGAACTTTGCTTTTCTGACTTGGAGTTGTGGACGATCCACAACCCATTCCCGACGAAGTCAGGCAGGCTTTGGAGGCGCGAAAACTGGTTTTCGAGCTCAAAATGACGTCACATGTCCGAAAGCGGGAGTCGTGTAAATCGGCACGAAGGGTTCGATGGAATTAATGCTGCTTCAGCAGACTGTTCTTCGTTTTCTTCAGAGGACGTTAACTTTCTCTTTTTAGAGCAACCATTTTCGTCATTTATATTTTTAGGGGGGGGGGGTTTGAAAAGCTTGTTATCGGTTTTGCTCTCTTCATTATACAACAACGTTCACTCAGAATATACTATTCTAAATAGTTCAGACTAAACGTTTTTAAAAGAATACGCAGTAAATACTGGCTGACATTTTCGACAAATCGATGTGATTGCGATGGATTTTCTGGTTAGCAAAGGCCGTTTTGACTATCACAGCACAACGCTAACAAAAACCTTATGTCTCGAATTCCGGCTATGCTATCATTTTCGGATTCGAAGCCCAATGATCTTCAAAGCAGCAAGCAAAAGCATTTTCTTCAACTCGAAACAGAAAGGGCTGAGGGGGCAAAAAAAGGAGAAATGCGTTCCACGAATAGGTTTTTTAGGAAAAATTAAGGAAAGGACAGTCGTTTCGAGCACTTTCTTGGATGAAGAGTAAAGGGGTGAAATTCACAGGTTGAGTATTAGTTGCCTTATGGATGAGTATTTCAAGTTCATGGTTAAAGGTCATTCAAGTTAAAAGCCATTTTGCTCTGTTATCTGGTTTAGTACTGTTCTGTGACCGCTATCTTTCTTAAAATTATGATTCCTTAAAGAAAACCAAGATGATAGGAGGGAAGTTTAAGGGCCGCCATTCACGGGCGCTCCATTCATCCGAATGGCGCGGCAACACTCCAAAATCCGGTCGTGAATGCCGAACGCCTCATCCATTTGGATGGCGTGGCGCGGCTCGCTGGATATCCAGCCGAGCTGAAATCCATCGCACCGCGCCGATTTTCGACCGTTCCATCGCATCGTGAATGTGAAAACCCGCTTGGAGTGGGAAGTCGAGATCGTATGTACTTGAAGCGACTAATTGATATCAACCAATGAGATTTGAGCTCCCTGGGTTTGAGAGAGGTAGCAGAGGGGTGAAAATCGTGATGCAATATTTGTTTTTGTTGATGAAATCATGTTCTCTCATGTAATGGATATATTTTTTTCAACTTTTAGCTCTGCAATTGGAAAAGAAAGCAAATTCAATATAAAAATGTTGCCGTTTAAGAAATGCGTCATATGTTCTACATGCATATTGTATTTGTTTTGAATGAAACGCATGAGAATGAATCTGACAAGGGTCAAAGATTTTTCAATAATTTTCTCACAACTGAATAATACTTAGGGAATTTTGTATCTAAATTGCAAAATAAAAGCAGTACTATTTAAACCAATTACTGTTTGTGAAAATGCGTTTCGTAAACAGAGGTAGGAGAACAAGAAATTGGAAATGAAAAAGATTAACTCGTATGATCTCACTACTTTCAAAAATTAGAGCCTATAAAAGTAACAATATGAAATAAATAGGTTTTATTAACAGTTGTTAGGTTCAATAGATTGTACTCAAGGTGAGGTTTTTTTTATATGGCTAAAACCAACTGGTGCAGCACATTATTCATACTTGTCAAAAAAAAAAAGCTAAAAATTTTATACGTATCTGTTCATCAACTTTAGTTAGTAACCACTAAAGCTGACTTTTTTTTACAGCATACTTTAAATATCTTTTTCATAACTGTAATGTAAGCATTTTTTAGTGCTACATAATGCTGCACTAAAAACTGCATATTCTGATATGTTTCAATTTCATCAATTGAAAAAAAAAAAAAAAAAAAGAAAATCCTACATGCCTAAATTCTTGAATTCAAAGAAAAAAAAAAGAAAGTCATTCTAATATTTTGCACACAAACAAAACAATATGAATTCTTTTTTCTTAGTGATAAAGATTTCATTGAAATTAATAGTAAGAGCAGATATTGATGGTTCTTAGCACTCAGCTAAATTTTCTTACGAAGACCTTATTAAGTTCTTGCAATTAAATGAATAATCAAGTGCATATTTTCATGTTAAGAAAAATGTGTGCTGTAAATTTTGCACTAGTGCAGATTGATTTTTTTTTTTTTTTTTTTTTTGGTCATAACAGTTTTGGAATGACAATATATATTAAAACCAAATGTTCCTGGGGGGGGGGGGGGGGGGGGAGAAGGGGCACGACTTTCTTTGCAGCACTAGTTATGAAAAACCTTACCTGGCAGCAATGAAATGGTTGGATTGAGATTTGCATAGCCTTTACAATACTGCCAGGTTAGGTTTGCCCTAACTGTATGTCTTTAATTGATAGCGATGTGCCAGATATCCAAAAGAAAATAAAGATTTGTATCCATATCATGATTAGTAGATCTTAAATGGATTTTTAGCCATAAACTCTTATTACATATTTGAAATTCTACATGTGGATAACTATAAAATAACATACAATTAAATTTGAATTAGCTTTACATTTTTTAAAGATATTATAAGGTAACATTTCAGCATTTTTTTTTATACTGATTTAGGAATTGTACTATTCCTCCTATCGACTCTTCCAGCCATTCTTCGAAAAATTGAGACAGAATTCTCCGATTACTCTTCGTAAAAATGTTCTTGGCAGTGCTATGTCGGTAAGGGCAGGTCGAGAGGAATGGAACAACAGCATTTATATGCCGAAATATTATTTCTAGCCAGCAGATGTAGCAGCTACTAGTAATAGCTACAGACCAAGCTAGAAATAATTTTTCACATTTTACTTCGTCTTAAATGCAATGCAGTCTCATTCTTACCGACACTCCCCTTCTCTTCGTAGAACTTATTTTCAGAATAAATCAAATTCCTGATTATGTTTCTGCTACGGATTGATTTTTTAAATAAATCGTGCTTTTACCCTTACGGGAATACCTTTCATCTCAAATTTTACACTTGGACAAGGATCAAATTGGGTTAAAAATTCAAGGTCCATATATGTATTTGCGGATCTACATTTTTATGATCCGGCAATTCACTAGTAATTATACACTGTAGCAGTGTTCTATTTTCAGTAGGAGATTTATGGAACCACTGTCAATTTTATAAACAAAATTTAATTTTAGAGAAAACTAAAAACATTAATTGTCAATATTCTGAAAATATTGATGATAATTATTTCTTTTATTCGTTCAAAAACAAATGCTTTTGATTTTTTTTTATTATTTGTGTGTGTTTATGAAGGTACTGGCTTTACAGAAAAAAACATAGATTGAAATAAGAAAAATTCTCGTAATAACAAAATAAGTTTATTCATACAGCATTTATATACATTAATCTTTTAAAGTGAACATTTATTGCCAGGTGGTGTAAAGTTGCACACATCAAATAAGACTATGTTACTAAAATATAAATAGTCGAAAGAATGTTAAAAATATATATATATATATTTAGATTTTATCAATAAGGAATTAAATTTCAATTTCCGAATTTTACTGCAGACAATTCTTTACTTAGAAAAAGCAATGGTGTTATTTACTTATACAACATTTTAAAATCGGAACACTCTCATTTTCGCTCAAATTTTGTAGAATTTTCATGACATTGGCTGCGTAGAAAGCTTCATTTTTTAAAAAAGTTTCATGTACTGTGAACAAAGGCAACCAATGCCAACTTGTATCCAAAAGCGTGAATCAGTATGCCTTGTGTACCAGGCTAACCTAAGGTAAACCTTGTGTACTAGGGAAATCGGAATCCTTTTTTTTTTTGAAAATTCGTAATTCCAAGTGGATAAAAAGACGCCTCTTTTGTCCCCACATGTACCATAAAATCATTAATCTCAGAGGCATCTCGTACAAAGCCAAAAATTTATAATTTTTCTTCAAAACCATTGATTATTTCTTCCTTTTTTAAAAAAATCAAACATAAGTCTAAAGAAAATATCAAGCTGAAAAATATATTAGCTAACAAACTTTCGAATCAACATTTGCAAATGAATAATAAAAAAAATAACGTATTCAAAACGAAAAAAAACAACTGAAACTTACAGAAATCAATATTTTTAAGCACTATGCGGGAGATTTTAGTGATGCATGAGAGCAAAAACTATTTCATATTAATTACCTAACTACAAATAATCAAGATAATCAGTTACTACTTACTATTTTTCTATCTAGCGAATGCTTCCACACTTTCAAAAGTAAAGACGCATTGGTCTCCACTTTTCTAAGTTCACAATTATTAACTAATCGTAAAATAAAAGTACAGATCGACTATTGTGTTTACAGAAAAAAACAGACTTAAATATGTTTTACATTTTTCTCATGTAATTTTATACAAATTGAAATGGAAGGAGGGAGTCTCTACTGTGGCCATCCACCTCGATTTTTGAGATTATGTCCCAAATGTATTTGAGAAGGTCATTTAATTAATAATCACGTTAAAATCCAACATAGTCAAATTTTCATTAAAAGTTGATGATGAAGAGTTTACCCTAATCATCTCTTCCTGCATCTTTTTTGGTGCATCAGCCATCTATAAATCTTTAATGAGCCAACTTATGACTACAGGGCATTAAAAATGTATATAATTTAATTAAATCAAGCCGATTTCTTTCAAAGAACTAGCTGTGTCGAGCGTTTTAACTTTTATGGTTCTTTTAAAATAGTCGTATATCTGTTGTTTAATTATGACCACCTTGCCCCATGTACCACTCCTTTTACCTCACCACATGGGGTAAAGCAGTCATAACTACATATGAAAAAGAAAGTGAATAAAATATATTTTTTTTTCTTCTGAAAACTTAATGCAATGTGTTCTCTTAATGTAATGTTTCAAAACATATGTGAAGTTTTTACAGGAAGTCTTAAATATTTATTACGTACATAAGTTGAAAAGCAGGATTTTATGACAATTCCCCACCCTTTCCTGACCGTAATAAATGAAACAATATCATAGAGAAAAATAATAAAGTACATACACCAAATCTAATTTTTCTTTTTAAATTAAAACTAAAAATTGCATTGCATAAAAATAGTTTTCATAAATGTCCAATTTTCAATCACAAGTGATCATAGCCCCTACCACAAACTAAAGGAAACATAAAATTATAAGATAATTTTTTGTGCAGAAATCATTAAACAAAGAAAAACTGTTTTCCTGGAAATTAAAATTGCATAACTTCAACATTTCAAAACAGTAAATATAAAAGTAGTATGAAAGTCAGTGGCACACACAAGGGGGTCCAGGGGGGTATGGGTGGGGTCCGGACCCCTCCCATAGCTCGTTTTTTTTTCCTGATTAAATTCCCCGCATGTGAAATAATTTCAAACACAGGTAACAATTGTTTCAGTTCCAATGAGTGAAAAACTAAAATCCTCGTGTTAAAACATTTTTTAAAATATTATGCACTTTTCACATAATGCATTGCCTTTTAGAAGTGCAACGGTGATTATAAATGAATACACTGTAATAACCCTGTTTTTAGTTTTGACATTATAGAAAGAGAATTGAAAAGAGATTCTATGAACTTGAATCTATTTTTTAATTATGAGAAATGTAAAAGTGTAAATTATTTTGCTCTCTGGTTATTTTGTGTATTTCATTCAATGATGCTAATTACTTATTCAAGTTTATTTTTTACTGTTTTCCATTTTCGGGCACTGATAAAATCAAGTCGATATGTTTGACGGCATATTGGTGTATGAGATAGGAATTGCGCTTTCGACCTTGGACCCTCCCCCTTGCAAAATTCCTGTGTGCGCCACTGATGAAAGTGCATGATAAAGCAAAGTCATTATTGCAAAACAAAAATTATACAAACCTTTCTTTTTTTTTACTTCCACTACTGAGGGATACATCCTAAAAGCCAACAAAAGCGAAAGCCAAATTTAAATTAACAGGCAATCACCATCGTATGACCATTGGGACGAATTCTCTTTATCCCTTTATGTCACTTACCATAAACATGTTATGCGTCCTTTTCAGTTGCATGCATAGTGAACAAAATTGCCATTAAAAATATAATACTGCTGCGGACGAGAAGGTAAAGTAATTACTTATTGAAATGAAAAATTTTAATTTAAGGGAGTAACTCAATATTAACAAACTTATATTTTACAGCATTAAAGCAAATGCGACAAGCTGTTTGCTTTTTTTTGAGTAATTGTAAATATATATGTACACATGTGTCAGGTTTTTCAAATAGATCATAAAAGAAAGAGACGACTTTTTTTATGAAGTTAAGAGTACACGATAAGGACTTAGAAAATGCTTCTCAGTTAATGGCTCTCTCCTTGTTGGTTGCTATAAAACTAAGAAATAAATTATCTTAAAATGGGCAATGTAAGTTTTTTTACCTTCAAATGTCTGTTAAACAAGGTAGTTTTGCATAGCACATTTCGAGAAACGTCAATCGTTGTGGCGAACGATTAGCGAATTTCAGTAAAAGGTAATCTGATCTATGTTTGCAACGAAAAATCTTGTGAATACAAACATGTGAATACAAATGCTTAACCTCATCTTAGTAAAAAATCAAGACACGTTTACACAAATAAATGAAGAAATTTGGCTGATGAAGCCAGGAGATAAACGTATACAAAGCTATTTGAGGACTAGCTATCATTAAATTGACGTTATTTGACCAAGGACATCCAAATAATTTCAAATAAATACAGGAATAGCGATTTTCTATTTCAAAACAAACATTGGCGGCGGACATTAATTACAGCTAAATCCTGGCGATTTTTACAGGGAAATTTACGGCAACCTTGACGTTTGGCGACGCAATGGTTTGGCGCGCGAACAAACGGTAGATACACGAGGGGGCCTGAGGATTTAGGTGATTGTGAGGTACGTTTTAATGATTAATTTGAATTTATGTTTCACAAAAACACAAAATAACTCTTGAAATTAGTAATGTTGCAAGTTTCATTTGTTATTTCAACGAATATTTATTCAAAAACTGCCTAATGACTTGCAAAATGGTTTCGCTCGATCTTAAATGTCATAAATGTGATTTGATGTCAATAACATGTTACAATGTATTTAATATTGAGCTATTGAGATGAAATGATTAATTTATGTATTTCTCTTTCTTCAAAGTGATCTCGTAATGGTTTGGTGCTCGTGAACATGAGAACAAAGAGGATTTTGCTTTGATTCATAAAGGAAACAAACAATGGTACAATTTTATTCATATTTTAATTAAAGCATAAGTAAACTTAGATAACGGCTTGTAATTCAGTGTAGATTTCATATTAAATCAACTAATTTCTAAAGAAATGCATCTTAATAGTATCTTACAAAACGGTTTCGCTCAATGATGAACGTCGTTATTATGGATATGAAGTAATAAGGATTTGATTTCAATAATTTCTTGCTATGAACTTAATACTTTGCTCGTTAGACGAAATGTGATTTCTCTGTTAACTAATAACTATTTCTGCAATAGTTATTATATTTAGCTTCCTATATAGTGTATCTGTTTCATTTGAGTAAAATTGCAAAGTTACAGACAGGAGCAAAATATGGTATTTTCTAGAAGAAAAATAATTTATGCATTTTTCTTTTTCAAAATGCAGGTACCTATTGACCAAATTATGTTTTTAAACAGGAGTATATTCATCTGATGCAGATTCTTACCTTTTTGAATTATAAAACAGTTATCAAACAATCATTTTTTTCCTTCTAGCTTCTGCTATTTAATAGAATTCTGTGTAACGGAAATCTCAAATTAAATAATTCACTCATCATCCTTTAAAAGATCTGTCAATCATGCTTTTATTGCTGAATTGCTTCATGACTTTCAGAAAAATAACATGCAGATTTGATTTTCTTGCCAGTTCCAGATATTGTCACATGCTTAAGGATAAATACTGAAGTATTTAAATCAAAGTATCATGTGGGGTGCAGTAGCTGTGAGCAGCAACAAACGCTCCAGGTTAAAGTGCTTATATGTTGAGGATTTTTACTGCTTGATATTTGTTTTTATTCTTGAGATTTTTTCTCCATTCGCAGAAAGATGTCCAATCTATTTTAATTTATTACAGTTCTACTTTTTGAAACTATTTTATATTGTTTATCTGTGTAATTATTCCTAGGCTGTTATGAAACTTGATCCTCAACTTGAATTGGTTTTGTATCATACTATAATTTGAGAATTTTCCTGTAATAAGCAGGTCGTGCATTCAATTCTTGAATAATACTTTTTATGAATTTGTCTTACTTCTATTCCTGGTGTAATATTATGAAGCAATCATAGCTGAAGTATTTTTTTTTATAATAGATGGTCACACCTTAGTGTAATATACAACAGAAAAAGAGTTAAAGAGAATAAGCTATTGATAACAGCTAGTTTACTATTGTACCTGTTGAAGAATATTTTAATTAATAACATGTTGAGAAGCAAAATATACTAATTATTTTCTGAATAGGATGGATACCTATTTAGAACTATTGTATGCCATTCCAATAGCATTGTTATAGTGTTGCATTCAAATTTTAAATTAAGTTTTTCCTCCCCAGAGTCTAAAAACTGTTTCTGGTGTCCAGTTGCAGAGGCTGAAAATTCCTGACTGAATGGCACATAGTAGAGGGAATTGGTTTCATTTGCTGCAGTTTCCTCTGCTTATGCTTTTCAGTTTTTTCCGAGCTTGAAGAGTAATTACTGAATCAACGGAAGTGTGGGTATGTTTGATCTTTAAAATTGTTACTTTCTTATGGATGCTATTCTCTATTGTTAATCTGTGTAATTGGAAACTTGGGTTACTCCCAGACTGTTATGACACTTGATTCTCAACTTGAATTGGTTTTGTGCCCTACTATATTTAGAGAATTTTCTTGTAATACACAGGCAATGCATTTAATTCTTGAATAATCTTTCGTATGAATGTGTCTTGCTTCAATTCTTGATATAATCTCTATTATGAAGCAATCATAGCTAAGTAAATTTTTTATATAATACATGGTTACACCTTGGTGTAATAGATGACAAAAAAAGTAATAGCAAATAAGCTATTGATAACAGCTATTTTACTATTGTACCTATTGACAAAATATTTTAATTACAAACATGTTGAGAAATAAAATATATCATTTTTCTGAACAGGATGGAAAACAGTATTGTGTCCATTAGCAGTGTATAATATTGTTGCTTTTAAATTAAATTGTTTTTTCTTCCCAGAGTCCAAGAACTATTTCAGGTGTCCAGTTGCAGAGGCTGGAAATTCCCGACTGAATGGCACATTGTAGAGGGAATTGGCTTCATTTGCTGCCATTAACTCTGCTTGTGCTTTTCGGTTTTTTCCGAGCCTGAAGAGTAGCTACTGAATCAACTGAAGAATGGGATTCTCTCTCTCTCTCAACATTCCAGGGTCCCCATACTTACTACAACATGGAGATTAACCAGTTGGATGAGGCCTTGAAGACAGTTCTGGTTTTTTGATTCAGACCAGGAGCCAAGCAACCCCTGATCCAGCAGTCCCAAAAGTATCAGTTTGGCATGGGAACTTGTACTTTAACCATGGATATATTTAACAAGCCCTGGTCACCACTAACGATCACTGAGGTCTTCAATCGTCTGGAATAAATTCTGGAACACATTTTTTTATTTGTGTTATACAATCAACTCTCAATATCTCAAATATTCCTTGAGGGGCTGTGGTAACTTCCCATAACTTGAAGTTTGAACCAGTCTGAGATTTGAATGTATTATATATTTTCACTAAACATAATGAAGTGTAACCAAAAGTGTGGGGAATTAGTGTCATTGAACCCCTTAATTTCCAATGACTGGCACAACTAAACTTTTTTTGTATGTGTGTGTGTGTGTGTTTTTTTATAAATAAATGTTTTTTTTTTTTTTTTTTTTCTCATATCACTTCTTTAAAAACCTCTCTCTCTCACTTTACACAACCTTTATACAAATGTATAAAGCAATTTTACTCCAGGTGTGGGAGCTTCTTTGAACATCCCATGCTTTGCTCAGTGAGTCATCATCACAAATAATCCCTTTTCCTTGATACCTCATTGCTATTTTTTTCATGTCCTGATATCTTACCCAAGGGTGCCTCTAGGGTCAGGGACTCAGCTGCATTCCATGTAGTCTAGTAATAAAAGCTGATGTCATTAACCCACATAATCCCTGATCTGGGCCAAAGGGAAAACCGAAGATTTTTGTATTGCTATATGGTTATCCTAAGGCTTCATGTTAAAAGTAAAGATGCTTTTGAAAAAAATAATGGCATCAACTGCAACACCTGCTTAGCAAGATTAAATCAACTTTATTAAAAGAGTTTTGTTTATAACCATGTATCAAATTTCTGTTTCATTGATCACAAAGTAAAGATTACATATTTTGAAATGGTGCCTATATTTTTTGTAGCTATAAATAAAATTCTTATATCCAAGTCTATGTGTCTGTATATTTAGTTTTTTCGATTAAATAGTTATATTTTTGCAAACCCTCAAATTTGCTACTTCTGTGTGATATCTTATAAGTGTGATAAAGTTACATCAATTTATAAACTTTATTTTTGCTATAAAGAAGCCAGAAAGGGGAGGGACCATTTTAATCAGGTGAAGTCTGGTTGCTAATGTAGCAGATAAGCATTAGTTCAGTTATGTTTGATTAAATATGAGTAGAAGAAATTGTCTCAGACATACAGTTCATCAATTGTTTGTATATTTATATATTACAGAGGATATGTTTCTCTTTTGAAAATGAACACTAATAAAAGGTATAATGAAATATTAATTAGAGAAACTAAGCATTAGTTTCTGACTAATTGATGAGTGGGAGAAATTGTCTCAGTCAGGCAATGTTCATCAAGGACATGCTTATTTATATATATTAGAGGATATGCTTTTCCCTTTTTTAAATCAATACATGAATTTTAAATAGAGCTCACTCATTTTCGCTTTCTCTGTTGTAATTTCTTAGTTTTCCAGATTTTGTTTATTTTCCAAACATTGGCAGGGTTTAATTTCAAATTAATACTTTTATTGATAAAGACAATGTATAGATTAAAATTAAAAACTGTTGTGTAACATTTATCACTTCAAATTTTCTGAAAAATTGAAAAAAGTAATATATTTTTATGGCTGTGCTAACAACATGGGCGGATTTATGGGGTGTCAGAGGGGGGCAATGCCCCCCCTCCCAGTTTTGGGAGGACTTTATGTAGTAACAACACATCTTCCAAAAATTTAAAAAAAAAAAAAAATCATTATTTTTTTCGTTTTTGAACAGTACAGAAGAGCATGGGGTGGATTTATAGGGGGAGGGGACAATGCTCCCCAGTTTGGAGGAGTTTATATAGTAACAACCTTATCTCCAAAATCTTATAACAAAAAAAAAAAACATGATTTTTCCTTTTTTGAATAAGAAATTAAAGTTTATTTTTTTCTTTTAAACTTAAAATAGCCGTTTCTTACAAAGTTTGAACAATACTGTACAAGTGTATAATCTACTACTCAATTTCAGAGGCTGGAAAGTGCAAATTATTGATAGGTTCTAAAATCCCTGAAAAGAATTGGCGCATTATAGCCTACAAGGGCTCTTGAACCAAAAACCCAATCTAACCAACCAAACCTTGAAAATAATTAGACAAGTCTATGAAACTCCTAAGCAAAGTGTGCTTCAATTTTATTTCTTATCAAGTGTATAAATTAAGAATTGTTCAAATGGGTAGTATGTTACTCTCTTGATACCTATTCTCTAAATCTGTGCACCATTTCTTTTAAAGTATTAACTTGTATCACAAAGCACTTGTAAAGCGTAAAACTTTAAAAAAAAATTATTTGCCTATTATTTCCAATTAACCCTTATAAGACTTCAAAATGCAGAATTTTATATCTATTTTAGATAATTGCCTCCGGGGGAGTAACCCCCGGGTCCCCTAAAACTGGAGATATTCTGTATCCCACTTAAAAGGGAGCACTGCGTTACTCTTTTAATACCAGCCCCCTCTCTTTTAAGGTCAATTTAAAAATGACAGCATGATTACACACAGTAATGAAAACGACACATAAAAAAGTAAAGAATGGCCTTACGCATCACAGAAAACAGACAAAAACATGGGAGGGGGAGGGCAATTAAAAATGTTTCTTCAAAAAAAAAAAAAATCCTGCCCCCCCCCCCCCCCCCCCCCCCAGGAACTCAGTCCTAAATCCGCCTATGGCTAACAAAGGGCGTACCACAACTATGGAACCTGGGCCAAATTGAAAATATCAAAAAGAGATTAAAATTCATGATTGATATTTCTAAGTTCCACCAAAACGGAAGGGATCGGTGTAGTACATTCTGTCAAGAGGCCGCAAAATAAAGGATAAAGTATAATATAGTTAAATAGAAATGAAAGAGAGTAATTAGTTAACAAATATTTTATTGATTTCCTCCCCCATTTTGCGGATTTATGTGTCGTGTATTTTATTCATTTTCTCCCTTATGGAGAGAAAAAATTTTAAATATGTTTTTATTTATTTATTTATTTTTTTTCTAGTGAATCAAGAATTTAAATGGAATATCAACGTCATTTTTTGTTGGTGCGGAGTAGAGATGCGACAATGCATTAGCATATCGGTCAGCGGCCACTTTAACAATTTTTTTCAGCCGATTTTTACCGATTAATCTGCGAAAAGATGCCACGAAGTGCCCACGATAACATTCGTACACATATATGATCAATAAAGACAGGGATGCCTCGGAAAATTATATTTCTTCTAAGGCTGCCGCGAATCGAAAAAGTTTGGGAACACCTGCGCTATGGGATGGAATCGAAACCAAAAGTGAAACTTTTCGGAAAACGATGGACCGCGTTTCTATTCCCTAGTTTTGAATATATGAAAAAGAAAAAAAGCTACATTTTAATTTAAAAATGTAGATTTCACATGTTAAGAGCATCTGTTAAATAAGTGGAGACAAAACCAGAAAGTTAGAGAATGATGAAATTTTTTCAACAAACACTACCTTTATGTTGGTATGATGAATATGATTTTTGAGACTTTGATACTAATTTATATACCTGAAATTATTTTCGTTAGTAAATATTGGGCAAAATTTGACTATATTTAAAATTAAGCTGCCCAGCCACCAGAAAAAATGTCAATGCTTTATTGAAGGTATTTAATAAACGCCCTTTCATAATAATCGAAGCTTTCTTTTTTATTACTAATTTAAAATGGAAATATTTTCTTAGTTACTCCGTAAAATTACACATACAAATGTCTATGTATGCAGGCAGTCGAGGAGGGGGGCGGGGGAAGGAATAACAGTTGCAATTTGGCCTTGAGCTCACAGATTGGTCCTGTAAACGAGATGCCTGTTCAAAATTTTGTTTTTGCGATTTTTTTTCTTTTTTTTTTTAACTATGGGATTTTAGGAGTTTACTAACGAAAATTTTTTCTAGCATTTCATTTGCATTGGGCTGCGAAAAAACAAAGAAATAAATGCACCAAAAAAAAAAAAAAAAAAACCTGATCTGATTAAAACAAAAAAATTATCTTCGTACTGAAATGAGAAATTTATATTAAACAAAGTATAGAATACGCAAATTTGCTATCCATTGCAAATTTTATTAAGGAACGGCTCCAGACGGGGACGGGTACCCCCCCCCCCCCCCCCATTTGAGCTCAAGAAGAGCAATATATGTGACACGACCCCTCCCCCCTTTTCTGAATAACCCCCTCTAAAAGCAGAAGTTGGATCCGCCCTTGATTTATGCATGCTCTGACTGATTCGAGCACTTTATTATGTAAAAGCATGTATGTAAGTTTGTAGCAATGTGTCTTTTGTCCCAAAGGCCCGCCATTTCAAATTTTCTGGAATGGAGGGAGGGGGGATAATGTGCCCCCCCCCTCCATTCTAGAAACTTACATTATAAGTGCTCGAATCAGTCAGATTGTGCGCAATACATTTAATTTAAAAAAAAAAAAAACCACTAAATTCGTACAAAAATGCCCAATTTCAGAAACATTTAAAAATTCCAGGGGGAAAGGGCAATTGAATCCCTGATCACCAATATGACGAGCATGGTTGTATGTGTTGGGGGGGGGGATTCATGGGACAGAACTGCGCTGCCATTAAAATTTTCTTTACAGGTATTTTGGTTTCGTTCTTGGGGGGGGGGGGGGGGGTATCACACTCTTGAAGGAAAGGGCACCCCTGCAGATCATGGAACAAACTTTGCCGTTGATTTTTTTTCGGGGGGTTGAGGAGTATTTAAAGGAGTCTTTTTTCTTTCATTTATGGTGTCTCTTTTTTTTGGGGGGGGGGGGGGGGACTTTGTACAGATAGCTCCAATGAGTTATTCGAGTCCCTGTATGAAAACTTTATGACCCTATATGACTCTACCACAAGTATATTAATCAACTAACATATAACCAAATTTCACGGTGAAGTTATAATAAAACAAGTAACTGCATTTAAACTGTGTTGTTTGTTTGTTTGTAGCTTAATAGTGCTTGCTTTTCAAACGTGGTACAATTCGATTTTTTAAAAATAATTTTTCATATTTGCCTCTTATGTGACATTAAAAATATTTTTAAATTAATTAAAACGAATTGGATGAATAAAACACAATTTAGGAATGGTTCTTAAGTTCAATTATAAACTAATATATTTAAATCATTAAAAATAAAAAATTGTTTTTGTTAAATGTTTTTTTTTTCTTAACTGTACACCATTAATGAAGTAACTTAACTTGATCCGTAACGATTGTATCAAAAGAATTGCTTCATTTTGCTTATCGCCAAATATGGCGATAAACAAAAGAATCTAGCAACCTTTTTCAAATATGGCGGCTGGATTTAGCTGTATTTAACGGACGGTAACATTGGCGCGGTGCGGTGTGGATGCGGTCGTGAATGCGGTTACAATTTTATCCCATTCCAAATGGAACGACTCCGAATGGCTCGGCTCTATTCGGCTCGCTCGTGAATGGCGGCACTAAGATTTTTTCAAGTAAAGAAAAAAGGAAAATCCTAGAATATTGGCCAGGTTAGATTTGCAGCAATTGCTAACCTCAAGAGGATAAATAATTAATCAAAAAACAAGAAAAAGAAAAAATCAGGCACCAAAAAGCAATAAAAGACGTTTTCTTCAAAAAGATATGCTCAAAGTTTCTTTAAACTGGCAATAAAGCACATAATAATGTAATAATAGAACAAAGACCTAACAAAACTAATACAGAGGAATTTTGATCAAGAGCCCATGTGGTCTATAGTATCGATTTCAAATTTTCACCATCATATTCCAAATTTCTATAAAGTTTCTTAAAGTCCCCGTATCTTAAAACCTCTTTATCTCGATTTTTTTTCCTTCCTGTGAAATTCGAAACATACAGATTCAACTGTATGTAATATTCCCACTGCGCCGCTCATAAAATTAAACATACTTAACAATTTTCAGAATCTATGACAAAAAAAGGCTGCATATACGTGGATTTAATAAATCAATCTCATTTCTAAAGCGAAGTGTGAAATTTCACTCAATTATCAAAAAAATGTTGCAGCACAGTGAGGAGTGAGGCGTCTTTACGCTTGAGGGTCACTCATTTAGCTGATTTTCAATGGCACTGGAGGGGGGGGGGGAGAGCGAAGTGAATTTTTGACCACTGTTATTCAGAAAAAAAATTTTTGATTTTTTTTTCTTTTCTTTTTCTTTTCTCTTTTTTTCTCTTCTCTTTTCTTTCTCTTCTCTTTTCTTTCTTTCTCTCTCTCTCTCCTTTTTTTTGGGACAAACATTTCGGGGGTGGTTTGTCCCCAAACCCCCCCCTTAGCTACGCCCCTGATCTCTAGTTTAGCCACAGTAGCAAATCATTGAAAGTTAAAATCCACAACCTTAAAAGAAGTGCAAATTTGCAAAGAAACTGCAGACGCCTGTTTCAAGGCTACAGTACATCCGTTTCAATGGAAAAGATGTGAACTTATTGGTGTGAAGATAGAGCCGTGAAAAGTTGCGTTGAAAACAAAATCACCACCGGACGAAAGTAGCTTTTGTTAAACAATGGCGGCATAGCGAAAAAATTTTCACGTGAGAGGGATTTCACTTGTAAGCACTCCCGGTAAGCTCCGCGTCTTACCCCCTGTTTGGCCTTGTAAAAAATCAGGATCCTGGAACCAATCGCGTAAAACTAGTCTTTGGAGGTGAAAGAAGAAAATTCCCCATACAACCTCTGGGAAATATAACAAAAAGGAGGAGGGAGTAAAATAATAAACAGAGAAAGGAACAAACAACAAGAAGAGAACGAAAAATTGTTACTGTGTCGCGTCAGAAGGATTGTTAAATAGTTTGTTTAAAGTAAAAACTATTCTGATTCTTTTCACATTTGTGTTGTTTATTATTAATACTTCGTTAATATTTTCTACTGCCGCCCTTACGTTTTTAAAATAAGTTATAATTCATTTTAAAAAAGGGGGGGGGGGAGAAGGACAGAAATATAATGAATTTCTAAAATTTGAGATAATTTTGTAGTGGGGAAATATTTTTATTTAGGCAAATTCTAAAGCAGCCAATTGAATTTTAATCAAAATTTGAGAGAAAAATAAGCGGTATACATCTATGTACGATTCAGAGCCGGGCCGCACCAGCAGGGGGCCCGCTCTAAAAAATATTTT
This sequence comes from Uloborus diversus, assembly GCF_026930045.1. Classification (NCBI taxonomy): domain Eukaryota; kingdom Metazoa; phylum Arthropoda; class Arachnida; order Araneae; family Uloboridae; genus Uloborus; species Uloborus diversus. Next base: position 159,533,137 of record NC_072731.1, on the reverse strand, counting down.
ATTTTCCTCACAAAAATAAATAAAAAAAATAAAGGAAATAAGAAGTTCAAATGAACTTAACTGATATTAATCATAATATGCTTAACTGATATTTAATCTGGGCTTATGGAGCTATACTTTTAGTGTGACCAAGGGAGTAGGGAGATTTTCTTGAAATTTTCAGCATCCCTATTAAAAAAAGCAAATACATGTCAAAAACTACTAGTCTCAAATAAATATCCAGAAGAAAAAAATAAAACACATATCCAGTTGAACATTTTTAAATCCATATCAAATTCCGTACCCGCTGTAACCTATAACTTCTGTTCAAGAGAAAGGAACTAAGTATTGGGGAACCAAAGTACAAGTTTTTAATGATTATCAGCAATTAATACGGTCCGCAATAACGTAAGAGTCAAGGGCCTATATCGCAGAATCTTACTATCTCATGGGCAATGCGGAAATTTACCTGAGACTCCGAAATTTCAGGAATTTCCAAAGCTACCTTTTTAATTTATTTCATTTAATTCACTTTTGTTTTTTTTTTTTTTTTACTTTCTTTTTTTTTGTGTTGATAAAAAAATCTTAAAACTCAGCAGCAATGACTTTTTTTTTCACAATTAACACTAACGTAGGTACAATTCTGAAAAATAAATAAATAAATGATAAACTTCAAATACTGCGTGCTCAATACGCGTAAAACATCTCTATAACAATTCTAAAGAAAGCAAATTGCCATTCATCATGTAACGTTTATACATATAGCCTGGATTTTGGTTTGTAAATCTTTAAGGCCAAAAAATTTCTTAGGGCATCCACCAAACCCTGACACAGCTTCTAACGTGACTGAAGATGCGTTTTTAAGATTGCAATTTCAAAACATTTTGGAGAAGGCGAATCAAACGCCCACCCTTATATCAACTTTATCACAAAAATTTGACCAAAAGTACATCATACAGTTTTCAATTTTAAAGGATTTCCAAGGAAGGAAGATTCATAAACTTCACAACCCTTCTCCCCTTCTTCTTCTCTAACGTCTCCAAAGATAGCCTAAAATAGTGTTTTTAAGATTTAAATTTGGAAATATTTCATGTGGAAGATCTCTGAAACCTTTTTCCTTACTGATGACCCCTTTCTTTAGCATCAGTGCAATAGCTTAAAATTTTCCTTTTAGAAAATACTACACCTCGAACCTTTCCTTCCCATGGATAGCATAAAATCGATTTCAGTTTCGAAAAAAATTCCGAGAGGAGTCTCCTCCCCTTTCCTCTGTCGTTATCAAACAGGACCTAAAACTGAGTTTTTACCACTGTAATATCTTAAAACTTTATATATTGTTACTGAATCCCCGAACGTCACCAATGATAGTCTAAAATTGCGCCTTAAAACCGTCGATTATGAAAGTTTTTCGCAGATCACCAAAGTCCTTTCTTTTCCCATTTTATCGAACATCACCTAATTGGGACTAAAATTTCGGAAAAAAATTCTGAAAGAAGCCCCCAATTCCCTATCGTTATCAAAATTAATCTAAACTTAAGTTTTAAAGATAATTCGGTGGGGAAAGAGGACCTCCGCTTTCCCCAACTTTCCCTTCCCCCCTCCACCCCCCTCCCCCCTCCTTTCCCTTCCTTTTGCACAAAATTGTCCAAATTTGCGATTTCAGAAGTCAGCTTTGAAGACTCTTCCGGGGACCGTGGGTGGTTTATCTGACCACTAACGTCCCCTCTCCTCCCCCTCCCCAAGTCTCAGCTTCGAAGCAAAACTGCTTTTTTAAAGTTCAATTTAAAAAAAAAATCCATAGAGCTCCCCCGTCCCCTGTAATTCCGTTCCACTTCTGAAATCCCAAAAACGTCTGGTTTTTTGTGTGTAGTCTAAAATTGCTTTTTTAGAAGTGATAAATTTCGGTGCATTTTCCTTTTCCGTCTAAGATATAAATTGCGCACATAGGCCGCTCGTACGAGGGTGACAGCCGCCCGCTCACTTCCAAGGGTGAAGGAATTTGCCTCCTCACTTCTCAAAGCTGCACAATAATGATCGATATTTTAAAAAAAAAATTTTTTTACTGGGTTTTTTGATTTATTCCACGAAAATAAAAACTAAAAATTCCAACAATGGACTTTTATCATGTTATTTTACGATTATCGAACTTTAAATTGGAAAAGGGAAGTCTACGAGGCTATCCGTCCCAGTATTAGACGCCATATTCTACATTTTTTATAGGTCATTTAATCAGTCATGTTAAAATCCCATAATATCGTCCAATTTTGCAAAAAAAAAAAAGAAGAAGAAGAAGAAATCAGCCTCAGGGCGCCGCTAACCCCCACACTTCTTTTTGACACCCCAATTTTTTCATGCACCAAACGCATGTGATTGGGCATAAAGATTATCAGAGCTACTTTTCTTACGTTCTTAAAATTTACACTTATTTTTGTGGTCATTCATTTCTTAAGAAAACAAGAAGTTCTGTCTAGAACTGGACGAGCCTACTTTCCCGTATACCCATACTACTTTCTAGTACCTGTATTCTCAAAAATAGCTAAAATCACACATTTTTTCAAACATATATTTACTTTACAATACTTTAAGCTGATTTCTAGGAATAAAATATTCCTCAATCATCTAAAAAAATTAAATATGAAAAAGAAAAAAAAAACGAACAAATAAAATAGCAACTTTTAAACAAAGCAGCTAATACACTTTTTTCCATTAAAAAAAATCTTTAACAGCTTTCAAAACGAAAAAAAATTGATTAAAATTAATAAGCTCATTAAAATAAATACATCATATCAAAAAAAATCGTTTCTTTTTCTCCTCTTGCCAAAAACATTTTTTTAAATGAATTAATGCACTTACCAAAAAAAAAAAAAAAACAGTAAAATGTCAACTTAAAAAAATAATTTTCATTGTCAAAAAAAAAAATCGTCTGCGCATATCTTTATGTAGAAACATAAACATAAATGACTTCGAGTTTATTCGCCAAAAACTGAGTACCTAAATTGAAACTTTAGCGTAAAATTAAAAAAAAAAAAAACAAGTCATATCATCAATAATTATTTCACAGTTAAAACCATAGCTGCGAAGTCGGAGTCGAAGTCAATCTCATTTTGAGATAAAGGAGAGTCGGAGTCGAATATTTAGGAATCGGAGTCAGTCATTTGTACTCCGTGTATAAATTTTTGCCAAAGCTCCGAAGTCAGAGTCGAAGTCGGGGAGTTGGAGTCCAATTAATTGTCGGGTACAGGAGTCGGAGTCGGAGTCAAGTGCCCCTAAATTCTCGGAGTCGAAGTCTGGCGTCAAGAGTTATTTCCAACAAAATTTGTTTGAAGTAAATCAGCCTTCATGTACGGAATCTACATTGGGTTTCAATTTTCCCGTAGGCGCTATTGTTAAGGGATTTGAACTGTTCAAAATTGAACGGAAAATAGTTCAAATCAAAAAGATATTTTATATACAAGTTTTTCATCAAAAGCTTTTTCCTACAAAGTTTGTTTGAAGCAAATTCGTCTCACATTTCGGAATTGCCTTGAATTTCCCCGTAGGCGCTAATGTTAAGTTTTTTTTAACTGTTCAAAATTGAACAAAAATAGTTCAAATCAAAAAGTAAAATATGCGAATGAGGTGTCCTCGTCGAGATCTTTCGAACAAAAAAAAGTTTTTTCGAATCGGACTATTCATTCAAAAGTTATTAGGGGGGAGGGGACAGACAGACAGACCGACAGACATTTTTCCCCATCTCAATACCCTACTTTCCAATTTTTAATTTTTCCATATTTATTTAATTATTTTATTTTATTTATTTATTTTTTCTTTTTTTCTTTTCTTTTCTTTTTTTTTTTTTTGTTTTGTTTTGTTTTGTTTTGTTTTTCGCGATATTTTTAAGATGCATTAAGCCTTCTTTCATGCTTTTTTCTTCTTTTTCTGACTTTTACTGGGAAAGTAGGCTAAAAAGAATTAAAATTCAAACGTGATGCAGAAATTTGAAGGAAGACGGATAATTGCGGCAGTTTCGAATCCTTGTCCGAATCTGAAAAAGCGGTCGGCACTTGGCGAATTTATACAACCATTCTGTAACGGGCCCCGTCAGATTTCTCTAATCGGGCCCCGCGTGTGCTAAGGCAATACCTATAATTCTTCTTCTCTAAATTTTAAATTTGAGTTTTATTGACTGTCTTAGAATGAATCTAAATATAAAAACGTTAGACAGATTTTTTTTTTTTTTTTTTAACTTTTAGGTTTAATTAAACTAGTTTTTTTTTTTTAAAGTAAATTTTGTATTTATTTGCCTTCAACACATGTTTCTTTCCACACATGTCAATTTTGTAGGCAACGATAAACCTTTCCCGGAAATAATCAATGTACTTGACCATTACTGATTTTGCTGAATCTTAAGACCTTCATAAATAGACAAATTTGATAAGAAAAAATTCGGGCAGCACTTTATTTGTATATTACTGCTAGAAATAAATCTGGGGCAAACTTTTGAATTTTTCTATTTCTCGCATTTACTCTTTATCAGAGAAATAAACGATTCATAGTTCCAATTAAAATGATACCATTTGGTTCTAAAGGTAAAAGTTTGTGGAACTGATATGAAAGTCCAGTCTCAGTTTCTGACCCCTCGAAAGCCATGCGGTTATCTCAATACCTGACACCTGCCCCCTTGTGAACGGGTAAGTGTGCTCCTTTGTCTCTTTTGGAGGGCGAAACAGTAAAATACGAAAAGGGACTCCTAGCTTTGTAAAGTCACGTACGGCCAAGCCCCCATCTATTAATGTCCTTCGCCAGCTTTCAGGCGCCTGACAACAGTCGTCGTGTAATGTAGTTTCTCGAAGCGTGGTTCGTCTGAACAGATTGAGGAAAGGCTTATTATTGCTTTAGCAATTCTCAGAAATTCAGTAGAAGCAGACAATAGTAGATTCAGCTATACTAGCTATACCTATTTTTAAATACAAAAAATTCGTGTCTATTCACTATAAAGAATCAAAATGTAACTTTTTATGCACTAAAACGCTTTTTTTTTTTGTAACAAAAGTGTTTTATATTGAACTGACATTATGTTGCTCTCTTCTTTTTTATTTAGCTTGCTACGTGTTAGGTAATTTCGAAATTATATTCAGTTTTCTCTGCCAATGCGTATAATAGTACTTTTAAATAGTTTTCTTCTTCTTTCTTTTTTTTTAAAAACAATTTTATTGAACAACTAATGCCGTGATTGTTTTGGTTAAAGAACATTTACGTTTACGTTACAGCTCCGTTTATTAATCGTTGTTTGGTTATTTCAATGTAAAAGTGCTGAAGATTTCATTAAACTTAAACATAAAATAACTGATAAATGAAATTTCCATGGTTCGTTAAGGGAAAAATTATGCCATAATGCCTTAAAAGTTACATTATGTTTGCTAGATAAGCTCGACGTCAGACTCATCCTTTTATTGAGCATTGCAAGGTTCTGTTTATTCATTTTCATGATCATTATACATTACGCAACGTACGTATGAGTTTTTCACCAAACACAATGAAATCAAAGGAAATTTAAAACAAAAATGTGTAAAGAATACAGCATTACATTTTTTTTCCCCCAAAGCAAAGTGCCACATCCATCTTGAAGAGCCCCCCACTTCACTTATTTTTAATGAAATATTATAGATAAGAATATTTTACAAATAAAATAAGCAGTTATCGTTGCTTTGATTCAATTACATTATTTTACGGTTTAACACAAAATAGCTTTCTATTTATTGGAGAAATCTTCTGGATTTATTTGCTGATTTAAAATATATATATATATATATTTACTGAAAATTTAGTAATGAAAGAAAAATTACTTGAATGTCAGTTTAATTGATACATATAAAAGTGAGATTAACAAATACACTTCATCACACAATTTTGGAACGTTATTTTTTTTTAAACAGAAAAGAAATATGAATTTAAAAAAACGAACAAAAATAAATAAATAAATAAATGAAATTTTGTAATGGTTTTGTGGATGTAATACTGAACCAAACCTAAACGAATCATATACAATAATAATATTTTAATGATTGTGCTGTAACCATGAGAATCGGATGGAATAGGGGTACCGATTTCAACATGGGAAAATCAGCGCGGATCGCATGCATCTCTTTGCTCCTTTGCTCTTCCCATCTAGAGCCCGAATCTCCTGGGTATCGAACTGGTTCATTCTTCCCTAGCGGATTCTCCTATTCCGATCCGAGAGAGAACAAGGCTTTTACACGATTCCAGCTTTCAGACATCGGCTGGCAGACATGTGACGTCACAAGTCAGAGGAAAATCGTTGCTCATTTACATGAAGGCGGAAAGCGGGAATCGTATGCAAATATCGTAACTGGTTTTGTGTTTTGACAGAGCGTCTGCTCTTGTTTGTTTATATATATTTCTGATGAATCTTGTGCTATTTCCTTTTTTTTTTTTGTTAATTGTTAAAGAATTGAAGTGTTTTCCGTAAATGTAGAACTTTTTTTTTAGAAAACATGTCTTAGATAGCGCTGATTTATTTTTTAATCTTTTTTTGAGCAACGCTAAAAAATAAAAATAAAATTCTGAATTCGCCAAGCAGTGTGCTTTTCCGTGTTTTGCGGTAATGGTTTACCGCTGTCTTTTTTTTTTTTTTTTTTAACTGTATACATATTTGATACATAATATGTGCACAACTAAGCCAGGCTAAAAAAATAAATGGAAGCTATTCGGCGTTCATCCAACAGGCATTCCCTTCCGCGACCCCCTAGATTAATTTAAAAATTAGAATGATCTATATTGTAGCATATCTTATCACACCATGCTGCTGTTGTATGCATGAAAAGTTGAAATTGCACAAGGATTTCATAAATAAAATAATGTTTAGAATACTGAAACATATATTTATTTGTTTATTTTAATAAAATTTCAAAAATGAGATTTTTGGCTTGTGCAAATTATCCTCAGTCGGTGATGTTCCCATCTATTTTTCTGACCGCCTTGTCTGGTGGTCAAAGAAGTGACTATGGATGGGAAGTTACTGGGGGGTCATGACGCAGTCTGCACTATAGAAATGTTCAGAAGTGTGTCTTTAGGTTTTTTTTTTTTTACTCCCGCTATTTGCAAACACCAAAGGAATTGAATATAAAAACAACAAACATGAAGATAAATATTTTACCCTCAGCTAAGTTGATTAGCAAAACCAGAGGTTTTATTGTGAAGGATGTGAGAGGAAACTAGTGTTGAGGACGTATTAGTACGGAGGAGCAATTTCATATTCCTTGACTTTTAAAAACTAAATTAAATTAATTAACAATAAAAAACTACAAAATTTTTAAGTCTACGAAATAAAAATGATAAATATTAATCTCAAGTTAATGTACCGGCTGGGTGCTAACAGTAATATTAAATTAATAATTTTTTTAACATTATTTTTTAAAGATAGTTATTAATTTTGAATAACTGAAGTTAAATTCACTTAAAGTATAGGTCAAATTAAAAAGATTTTGAGATCAATGAAGAAAAAAAGACTTAGATATTGAATAATTTTAACAAAGATAAAAAAACATTCCAAATTCGCTTTAAAGTAAATGAACAAAATAAATTCAAAAATAATAACAAAATGAAAAAAAAAATTAAGAAATAAAATAATAATAATGAAAAACATGAGTAAATAAACTACTAAAAAATCTTTATTTTGTGATTGGTCATGATTAAATTGTAAAAAGAAAAAAAAAAGAAGAAGAAATATGGTTTTTTAAAAAAAGCCATAAAACAAATGGATTCGCGAGGTCGTATATTTTGTATGGTAAAAGAATAATTTTAATTTATGTGTCGCTTAGTGATAAATAAGATTTTTTAACGTCTTATTTATAGTAAGTTTACTTACTCAAAATTCAATGAAGCGGAGGGGCTGATGCTTCGGTATAAATTTTTCATCAAATTGCTTCAACACTTAATTAAATGCATGAAAATTTGTATAGAAAATAGGTGTATATAATTAATAACATGTAAGTTAAATAAAATTGAATTTTACAAAGCATTGTTTATTAAAAAGGGAAAAAATACAATGACACAACAAACAATTTAAAAATTCATACAATTAGGATAGTACAATAGGATACCGTATATTTAACGAGCAATATCTAGGGGTAGTTATTGCTCGTTAAATCTAGAGCCGCTATATAGACACCTATATAGTATATACAGGGACCTTAGTTAAATCTATGGTCGTGTTGAACCAGCTTTTATCGATGGTTTTACACACAAAAGCTCAGATTTTTGCGTTAAAAAATTGGTTCCTTGAAACCCCAAAACACATGTGCGCAGTTCTCTTCAAATTTGTACGATTTAACATCGTTATATTTTCGCTTATGGTCTTTAATAATTTTGTAACTTATTTTCATTCAAATTCTATTCTTTTAATAATTCTAGTAGTTCTTCAAAGCCTATAAAACGCCTTATTAGAAGACACAACTTTACATATTTTTTACTGGTTTCCTTAAGATTGGAGCCTGAAATTGAATGTCTGTCATAAAGTGAGCCTTTTTATTCCCTAATTATTTCCAGCTTGTTTAGTTTTTTTTATAAAGCAAAATATTACGATATTTCGTAAATGTAAGAGGATAGGCAGGTTGGGGAAGGTTAGCCATTGAACCATCCTTCCCCCAACTATTAAAATAAAAATAAAAAAAAAACGTGTAAATTGCTTCTTTGTTGTCATAATAATTTTGTCATTACTTCAATTACTTTTATACTTATTTGTTCTTCCACGCAGTTACTTGTACGACAGTATTTTCTTTCTGAAAATGGGAACAAAACTGAAATTAGTAGAGGTTAAGACATTGGGTGAGAGCCATTGGCGTAAACTAGGAGGGGCATAGGGAGGCAAGTGCCCCCCTACTTTTTGTGAGCTATGGGCAAAGTATTATTTTGCCCCCTAGTTCTTAAGCAAAGGATTTTTACTTTCTTCTATGTCTAATATATAGAAGAAAGTATTGGATTCGTGCAAATTTTCGAATTTCGAATTCTGACGGATTCGAACGTTTTGAGGTGTGCTGAGTCCATTTCGACTATTTTTAGAAAATGTCTGTCTGTGTGTGTGTGTGTGTGTGAGTGTGTATGTGTGTGTGTGTGTGTCACGTCTGTGTGTGACCATGTTTTTTGTGGCCGCTCTACAGCAAAAACTACCGCATGAAATTGAACGAAATTTGGTACACATATGTGCCCCTATGTGAACTTGTGCCCATTGGTTTTTGGCGCGAATTCCTCCAAGGGGGTGGAGACATGGGACGTTTTTTGAGTTACGCGTGCTTGCTATTCCTCAGGAAGTAACTGGCGGAATCAAACAAAATTCGGTCCATATGTTGTTCCTAACAGGAGCAGGTGCTGATTCAATTTTGGTGTCAATATCTCAAACGGGGGTTGAGTTATAGAACGTTTTTTGTCGTCAATTGTGACTGCTGTATCTCAAGAAATAACGAACGGATTCAAACAAAATTTTTTGGACAAGTAGCCCTTAGTGGGTATAAGAACTGGTTTTATTTTGGTGTCAACAGCTAAAAAGGGGGTAGCGCAATCGCCCGTTCTTTTTTTCCATTGTGAGTGCCCTATCTCAAGAAGTAATGCTACGTTCTGGTTGAAATTTGGAATATATGTGAATCCATACGTAAACAGGCTTTGGTTCAATTTTGACTCCAATCGCTCCAAGAGGTGTTGATTTTTTTTTTTTTTTTTTTTTTTGCGAATAAAAATAGTTTTATTAATGCAACAATAAGAAAGATAAATCATAATAGATTGTCATCTGCATATTTCTCGTGATTTTAATTGTATGGAAATGATCAGAAATATTATCTCAATGATTTAAAATTTTTAACTGTTGCCATCTTCTGTTTGTTAATAAATAAAATATTTGTAATTAATTCAAGTAAGGCTTTTAAAGTAACTTTCAATTTTCGCTCTTTGTTTTGTTTTTACAATAATTCAGACATTGGGATGGTCGTCAAGTTTTTGCATGTGTAATTTTGTTTTTGTTAGGAATATTGCTTCCTCGTCAAGCATGGGAAGGGATCAGAAAAAGGAAAAATATAGAAGAAAGTTTCGTAATGGCCACAACATACTAGTTTAAAATTGTTTGTCAAATGATCTATACCTAATTTTCAAACGATAATAAAATGTAATTCGCATATTATCAATGCAATTGTCATGAATTATATGCAAAAGATGTATCCTTGTCTTCAATCATTAATTAGTAATTTCAACCTATAATTAATCTGTTTTTAAACAGCATCAAGGCGGCGCAACTGAAGCCCAGAAGAGGGCCGTGTACCTGATCGCCTAATTCCAAAGTGATGATGAACATCCCCTCCCCCCAGAATATATATAGGCATGTAATCCTAGTTTACTAAATTCAGGTAGTAAACTAGGATTACATGCCCAAAAAAAATGAGTGTTTTCGGGAAAGAACGGAAATGTTGCTGAAAATTCCGAAGTTTTTCTTAAAGCGAAATTTACTTTTAATCCTTTAATTGGAGCTCACATGAATGAACAACCAACCATGTAATGGACGAGTCAAAATAGAACAGTAGTACAACCAGAAAGGAAGCTTAAAGCCTGAGCCCCATAGAATGTTTGAGTTCAATGTTTTTTAAAACTATTCTTTATTATTAATGAGAAGACGTCTTTCAAAAACAAAGAAATTTTTAGAAATTAATAGTAATGTTAGGGGAAAATCTTAATTTCTTTAAAAAATAAATCTTTGAACAAAAAATATTCAAAAGTAACAGCTTACTGATCAGCTAATCCCCACCCCACCACTCCGTCCTATTTTTTCTCTTCCTATTCCTATTCTCCATCCTTCTTCCTCGTCCTATTTTTTTCCTAGTTCGTCTAAAAATAAGAAAGTTATCAAAATGCTGCTCCTCTGAAGAGCCCCCTCCCTCCCACACACCGGAAGCATTATGGAGCATTTCACATTTAATTTTCAGGTTTCAATTTCACGAATTTTCCAGGGGAAAGTCCTCAATTACCGAACAATATCGAAAATCGCGTAAAACTACGTTTTTGGAGTTTTAATTTCGAAAAATTCTTCTTCTTCATCAGCACAACAGCCTGGTGCAGGCCAAGGCTTTCTCCGTCTGCTTCCTCCAGGCGGTACGACACGTTGCCAGGTTTCTCCACCTGTTCACTCCCAAAATTTTAAGGTCCTTCTCAACACTATCCAGCCACCTTGTTGCTGGTCTTCCCCTTCTCCTTGTACCCTCAATCCTTGAAAAAGTTAGCTTTTTAACCGGGTCCAAATCTGCACGCCTAAATACGTGCCCCAGCCATCAGATTCTATTGGCTTTAATTACTCTTAAGATGTTGCGTTGTCGGTATTTACGGTATACTTCAAAGTTATATAAACTTCTCCAAGTGTCATTTATTTCGAAAAATTACTGGCCCTAATATTACAAAATATGGTATTACAACCGCGTTTTAAGACTTGAATTTCATAAAATGTTCGGGAAGGGCCCCTATGCCGCCATCCTCCAATACCATAAGCAGTTTCTTTTTAAAAGTTATACTTAAAAAAAAATTTTAAGTGGAATAGCCCCTGATTATAAAACATTGTTTTAGTTTTTAGCACCATAATTTTGAAAATTTTACCAGGGAAGAGCTTCAGAACCTCCTTCCCGTAAAATTTTTTACGTTTGTCTAAAATTGCGTTTTTAAACTTCAATGTCGAAAGCAGGGGGAGGAGGAATTGATTTCAACCTATAAAAAAATCGATCGGGGACAGTCTTTGAGCTCCATCCGTTACCCTAACGTTGATAAAATATGGCCTATGATCGCGTTTTTAAAGCTTCAAGTTCCAGGAATTCCGTTGAGACCCCTGTATCTTTTGTCACCGTAACATCAACGAAGACAGTTTAAAATTGCGTTTTTGAAGCTAAAAGTTTCAAAATTCATTTACTTTTTGAAAAAGTAAATTTTTTTAGAATTTTAGTTGGATGGCAAAATATGAATCAAATAAATTTCCCTTGAAAAAAAAGTTTGCCCCCCTACTTTACGTGGCCAAGTTACGACTCTGGTGAGAGCTAATTCAAATCTAAAATTTATTATACCTGAAAATGTATTACTACACTTTGATTTTAAGAAAGCAAGGTAAAAAACCCTTATTCTAGATCGAGCACTATATAATCTTTTTTGAAGTATTTACTAATAACTCAAATAGTGAGACTTATTTACAAAATGGAGAAAAGGTTTTTTTTCCCCCTTTATAACAGTGTGATTCTGAAATAGTACATGAAAATAACATAGTCTTTTTTCTGCCAGAACAAATTCCACCAAAGAATCAGCAGGCTATCTCTCAGAAATATTCATTTAAATATTGTTCACTAATTTAAATTAGGCATTAAAGTCCACATTCAATAATAAGTTAAAATCCAGACATTTCTTTTTATTTTTTAAAAACCTTCAACAATTTTGTTATTTTTAAAAAGGGCTGTGACTTCGTTTTTTTTTTTTTTTTTTGAAATCAAAGATTTTTTTTGAATACAGTAATCAAATTTAACAAGATTTATTGATCCTAAAAGTTATGTTTCAAAAAAGAAAGTAAGAAAGAGAAAATAGTTACTTTCAAGCAAACTGTTAAACTGAATTTTTTATTTACTTATTTTACTTTAAAAACTGTGATCACCCAAAAACAGTTAGCAAGAAATTGATAGCAATAAATCACTCCCATTAGTGAAAGATATTAAAACCACAATTAATACGATTAATGCTAAGAAATAAGTCGAAACGGATTGCATACTGCATAATAAAAGTTCTAATCACTTAATTTTTAATTAATTAAAATTTGTATTGATCGAAGCGCTACAATAACAGACCATTGTTTCATTTTCTCTGCTTGAGTTTTATCACTACTTTTTTCGATACACAATAAAATTTTATTGAAAGTTTCTTCCGGCATCTAAAAGGCATTTTACCAATCTCATAGGAATTGGTTTGGAACGTATTAAAAACATTCATATATTTCAATTGAACGAAGAAAAAACAAAGCCATGCTCCAACCGCTGGGTATCGAATCAGATCCGCCACCCAAAACAGCACGAGCTGGGGTCCGACAGAGGGGAGAAAAACTTCGTTGATTTAGTTCTACAGAAATTAAGGGGGAGATAGCGGTTTTGCAACTCTCTGTCGAATTGTAACGTCAGTGCGAACCGGTTCCGAGTCAGAGAGACGGGAGATTTGGACTCAAGTGACGCTGCGTGCAGGGATTGCCAAGCCCTGAGACAGGAGTTTATTAAAGCTACTTTCAAGAGAAGCTGAACGAAGATGGATGTGACGACCGATTATAAAGAAGTAATTAAATCTTGGGTATGAAAATTAAGTTTACTTTTTATTCCTGCTTTTTCTACCCTTTATATCTAATCGCAATTATCTATACTATCATTAGTATAATAAAAGCGAAACAAGTTCCACATGCATGAGTGTAATTAAAATATATAATTTAGAGCTTGTAAAAAAAAAATGGCGACAAAATTATATTTACCGTGTTGATTGAAATTAATACTCTTTCTCGGCGGAAATAATTTCGACTTATGACTTGGAGAGAGAAATTTCTGGAAAATGAAATACCTTATGTCAAATAATTAGATCAGAATGAATGCAGAAGTAATTTAATTTCGATTATGGTGACCTTTTTTGAACTCTGTATATGAAATGTTTTTAAAAATGGTACACTGCTCATACTCACATTCAATTCAATAAATGTCATTAACCGAATTGAGCATTAAACATTGTTTATTATTTTTGAAAAAGCTGAAAGTTGAATTAGGATACCATATAACTTCTATATACGATATTTGAATTACATAAATTGTTTTAATAATATCGTTACAGCTTATGGGTATGGTGGTTGCAATACTAATCAGGCATTACAAAAAAAGCAAGAGACAAATCTTTCGCTACTGCACAGTAGAATAATGAAACATGAAACTGCTTTAATGGTAACATTACTTAAGGGTGTTTCCCTGCGTATTGTTTTTGAAAAGAACATTAATGAACTCCCCAATACTTTCCATTCCTCTAAACGTTGTTTATAAAGTTCGATATAAATTTCGTTGATTTAAATCTGTGCCGAAAACAATGACAATTGTGCGAAATGTTTTTTATTTATTTACCATTTCCATATTCTAAAATAACAATAACAACATTTCATACAGTACTTTTTAAGTTATTGTAGTAATTACTTTTGTAATCATCTGGTTTTTCTCAAAATGTCTTGTACGTATGTATAATATTATAAAAGTACCACTAGATGGCAGCTTCAGTGAGACATCACAGGCTTAGGCATATCGACCGATCCCAAGCGGTAATTCTGTAATCCACACTATGGCTTGGTTTCTTCCATGCTCAATAGATGGCGCCACTACTTTTTCATGATTTTTTTTTTGCTTTCTTTTTAAAAATGTCTTGTGTCTTTTGAAGTTATAACCATGGATAGCTTACCATCCGGCTTTACTTATTCAAATATTAATATTACAAACGATCAAAACGAAAATTTAACTTACAGAGTAAAAGAAATCACTGATGAAAATGCTGCAAATGTAAGTTTTAAAATTTTTTTTTCTTAATTTAATTGCGGATAATCCCGAAAAAAAAAGATGTTATTAAAGGGACAGAACAGCCGATTTAAATTATTGGAATTTAAGAAAAAATGTGAAAAGTCATGTGCCTAAAGGTTTAACGTTGTAATTAATAATTTAATCAACGGTCTAATTGATACAACTATATCAATTAGATAACATTATATGCAGTATTCGGGGGGGGGGGGAGTACATGTATATAGTGTGAAATGTAAGTCAGAACAACTCTTTTGCAAAGTACTCCAATAGGCTTTCTAGTTTATTTATTTATTTATTTTTTTGCAAAACACACACACACACACACACACACACACACACACATATATATATATATATATATATATATATATATATATATATATATATATATGCCAATGATTTTTTTTTTTTTTGGTGGTGGGGGTGTGATCGCTTCCTTTTTGGGGGGGGGGGGGACACATTCACCCTTAGTTTTATTTACCCATGTTTTGTAGCATTTTTAAAAATTAATTTTCTGTTTAGTTTGTTCTTTAACTTTTGTTGTTTTTTCCACCAGTACTTACATGTTCTTTACTAAATTGCTATGTTGGGCCATTTTTGGTTAAAGATTTTTTAGATTGTATTTGTGTTTCAATAAAAATTGAATTAATTTCTCTTTTGAATGGCTTATACAGATTTAACTTAAATATGCTTGTTAATTTTATACACAGAACTGGTTACATCAACCGATTCCGATCCGCCAATATCAACTAATTCCGATCCGCCGGTCGAAATGCGATCCGAAAACTGCTGGAAACGACAGTCCGTTTTGGAAAATTATAGGCAATTTTTTACTTTAACTTTTTGATCGCCAGAAAAAAAGTCTTTGTTCAGTAGAAATATTTTTCTAAACAATCGGGACCGAACCCCATTCGGATAATTAGAACCAGAAAATTTTCTATTTAAAAAAAATAATTGAGTGTATGTGATGTTACTTAGTTGTAAAATATTTTATTGAAAATAAAACAATAAAGTAAAGTTGCAAAATTAAGGAATAATTATTTGAAAATTTGGGACTGATATTACACCAAAAAAATTATAATTTAAAAATGAATAAATAGAAAAATGAAATAAAAATGAATTATAAAAAAAAAAATTGTAAACAAATTTTCAGAACTTATAAAAATTCTCCCCGAAATTCAAAAAATCCCCCCTGGAATCTGAAGTAACGGGGACATTCCCCTTCTAGAAATTGAACCCAATTTCAAACTCTGTTATATATACATTTAATTGAAAGTAACTTGCCTTTGTATTGTGATTGTCAATTTGGCAGTGCATCCTGTATGCTTTGAAGGACCATCCCTAGAAACTATTCTGTCTGTCATGCACACAGCGATAGCTGATTTTGTATTTATTAAATCTCCCTGATTTCGGATATGTTGTTGCAACACACCAAGTACTTTTTGTATCTTCACTGTGTTGCTGTAACCAGTTCTGTGTATAAAATTAACAAGCATATTTAAGTTAAATCTGTATAAGCCAATCAAAAGAGAAGTTAATTCAATTTTTATTAAAACACAAATACAATCTAAAAAATCTTTAACCAAAAAAGGCTCAACATAGCAATTAAGTAAAGAACATGTAAGTACTGGTGGAAAAAACAACAAAACTTAAAGAACAAACTAAACAGAAAATTAATTTTAAAAAATGCTACAAAACATGGGTAAATAAAACTAAGGGTGAATGTTTTCCCCCCCCCCAAAGGAAGCTATCACCCCCCCCCCTACCACCAAAAAAAATTCATTGGCATATATATATATATATATATATATATATATATATATATATAATATATATATATATATATATATATATATATATATATAATATATATATATATATATATATATATATATATATATATATATATATATATATATATATATATATATATATATAATATATATATATATATATATATATATATATATATATATATATATATATATGTGTGTGTGTGTGTGTGTGTGTCTTTGTGTTTTTCAAAAAAAATAAATAAATAAATAAATAAATAAATAAAAAACTAGAAAGCCTATTGGAGTACTTTTGTAAAAGAGCTGTTCTGACTTACATTTCACACTATATACATGTACTCCCCCCCCCCCCGAATACTGCATATAACGTTATCTAATTGATATAGTTGTATCAATTAGACCGTTGATTAAATTATTAATTACAACGTTAAACCTTTAGGCACATGAATTTTCACATTTTTTTTTAAATTCCAATAATTTAAATCGGCTGTTCTGTCCCTTTAATAACATCTTCTTTTTTTTCGGGATTATCCGCAATTAAATTAAGAAAAAAAAATTTAAAACTTACATTTGCAGCATTTTCATCAGTGATTTATTTTACTTTGTAAGTTAAATTTTCGTTTTGATCGTTTGTAATATTAATATTTGAATAAGTAAAGCCGGATGATAAGCTATCCATGGTTAAAACTTCAAAAGACACAAGACATTTTTAAAAAGAAAGCAAAAAAAAATCATGAAAAAGTAGTGGCGCCATCTATCGAGCATGGAAGAAACCAAGCCATAGCGTGGATTACAGAATTACCGCTTGGGAACGGTCAATATGCGGTACGGCCCATACCGTTCAATCTATCCCTTCTGTCCCTGAACTGGGCGTGGTTTAACTGTTTAGCGCTACATGTAAAACATCTGAAGTGAACACTCCCACCGAGTGGACACACCCACTCAGGTGGAGGAATAGAAATGGGTGGAGCAAAAGCAGTTACCGTAATACCGTAATTTTTGGTGTAAGTCTTCGTTCATCTTTGTTTTCCCTCAAACGTTTTTTCGAAACTTTAAAAATAAAAGGCTCAGTGAAAATTATTAACAGGATTTTATAAAATCATAAAGTTTGTTAGATAATAATGGAATTTACGTGTTATACATACGCACATACAAGTACAAATAAATAGAACCGTGATTATTCTTAATTCTTTAACCAAAACCACTTTTAACCGTAGTCGCTTTGTTAAAATTATATTTATTTAATTATTTTCGTAAGTAAACAATATTAATATTTCAAAGTCACCGAAAGGCGGCTATTTTTACGGCAGATACAAATTATATCTATCTTTCCTTTTCTTATGGTTTTTTTTTCATACCCTTTGAAGCATGTAACAATTCTATTTTTTAATGCAATAAATTCAAAAGGGATTGCATGTGAAAGTAAAGTATACTATTTATAACAAAGTATTTATGCTTAAAGTTAGAAAACAAAAAATATCGTTAATTATATTCTTACGTAACAACACATTAAGGATTAAAGTTTTCTGTATTATGATTTATGAAATTTCCATCGTATTTTCTGACTTATATGACCTTTACTGAACAAATTTGTCTTTAACATTGCTCATAATATACAAAAAACATCAGATGTGGTAGTCATTTTGTAAATGTGAAGATGTTTACAGCCGTAGTCAAAGAGTTTGCTGCCCCCCCCCCCCCCCGTCTGTGCACCCCGGTCAATTAGCATTTTTATCTATTTGAGTTTATTATTTTACTATTATGTATCAAGTGTGGTTTCTGCAATTTTGAGTACATTTCTAAGAAATAGATTTTTTTTTCGAAGAAGAGGATTATTTTGTTCCTCCCTCCCCTTTCCCCCCAAACCCGACGCGCAAAATGCTGGGACCTTTATTGCTGGTAAGGCAAGAAGTAATTTACAACAGGTTTAATTTTTGGAGAGGAGGAAGTTTGGGTTTGGCCATTTTTTGGCCTAATTTTATTGTACTATTGGGGATACTGTTCAATCGGAAATTCCGAAAATTTGCAGGGTTACCATCGTGTTGAAAAATGGTTTCCGCTTTCTTCTTATGCCGACGTTGAGGAGTATGTGCTGAACCGAGTAGTGGAAAATCTAAGTGTGAGTTTATGCACGATTGCTTGAGAAGGTGGACTTTCACGAAGTAAAGTGATGAGAACATTGCACCAAAACAGGTTAATATTTCACACTAGTACAAGAATTCCGCAATTCAGATTTGGAAAAGAGGGTAACATTTTGCAGATGGCTACCCGCCGCCCAAGACACTGAAGAACACCATTTTCTAGGAAAGATGCTGTGGACAGATGGGTCATTGTTCACTTGTCTGGCTTAGTTAATGTTATTCCTGTTCCAAAGAGAGTGGAAATCATTTTCCAACACGATGGAGCCCCTACACATTCTTCAAATGTCCTTTCAGAATTTTCCGGCTGAACAGTATCCCTAATGGATTAGTCGTAGGGCCCCATTCCTTGGTACCCCAGATCACCAGACCTAAACTCTAGTGGACTTCTTTGTTTGGGAATTCGCAAAACAAGAAGTTTGCAAAGCAGAAGTAGTCAGTTTGCAGGATATTAAACAACTGGATTGATGGAACAATAGTGAAACTAAGAAATGAAATTTCACTTAGAGCAACGGTTGTTTCTGTTCGCAAAAAGGCGACGGCATGTATCAGGTGCAGCGGCGACCAATTTCAGCATCTGTTGTAAATTTTGGACGTTGATTTGTACTCATTGATGTTAGTGTAACTTTTTTATTCTTGATTTTTCCTTTGTGTAAAGCATGGGAAAGTAATGCTTCTTCTTCTTTTTTTTTTTTTTACTTATCGTTATCTCATGTGTTTTTTCAACTTAATAAAAGATAAAAACTATTATTTTGATATCAAAAATCATTTTCAACGCAACCAACCATAAACAAAGAAAGCAACATGCTTACGTGAAACAGAAAATTAAAACAAAAAAGTGCGACAGTTCGCTGGTTTTGCTTTTTCAACGAATGCAGAATTTTATACTGTTTCAAACGAAAGCCTGAATTTCTGTTGAACTTGAAGCTTAACGATTTGTTGTTATATCATCTGAAAGTTATTGAAATGGACCAGTTTTTGATGGATTTGACCGATTGTAACTCATATGGTTATTTTTGAAAATGTCGATTGAAAACTTGGGCACCATTTCATTCTGAGTGTGTCCAATGTTTTAAAGCTAGTAGCTCGCTGTAAAATGCGACTATTTTGATGGAAAAAGTCATTTTGTAGAATTTAGTATGATTTTACCAAATGTGTACTTATTTTGTGTGTAGGTCCTACAGGAATCTCAGAAATCGGTAGTTTTCTCAGAATTTTGTTTTTCCACTCATTCTCTTAATATCTTTCATAATTCGGTTACGGTTATGGATTGGACACAATAATGGGTGCTTCTAGGCTCCGCTTGGGCTCTTCTACCACCTCCTTTTGTATGGCAGATTCGATCAAACTCACCCTGTATATATTTACGTATGTTGATTTGTAAGACATTCTTTTTATTACAGGACGCTGATTATTTAGACTACAGACCACTGGAAGAAGAACCACTGTCAGTGTGTTTTGTGTCGGTAAGATTATCATCTTATGTCTTTTTCATCCACTTCTCTCCCAATAAAACATATTGAAAGCTTTCAATACTAAATGCGAGTTAGCGCAATAAAAAATTTCTTTACAATATATATTAAGACTATAGAAATTCTTAGAAACATGTCCAGTTTTTAGAAATTTCCGGATTTTGGAACAACAGATTTTCGTTCGTACATTATATTTTTATAAAAATATCTTCCACGAACTTGAAAATCCGGTATTCTAGAAATTTCGGAAACTTCTAAAAACGGGGCATCTCTTTAAGAATTTATTTTTGAATCAAATGTGGGAAAGTTGCAAATAAGCATTTTGGAAAACGTAAAAATAAATTGCTTTGAGTAAATTTAAGATCGGTAGCGTAACGGCACCAGTAACAGATCCGGGTCCAGTAACAGACATAGCCCAGTGGTTGGGGTGTTGAATACGGAAGTAATTGGTGGAAAGCTGGAAATTGCTTTAATCTATGCCGTATGGATCTGGAATGACCGTACTAAATTTTCCCCCTTCTATAAAGTGAGCTTTAGGCGTTACGGTCAAATTAGTGACAAAAAACACTTGTTTTTTCATGAATATAACAATGTCTCAAAAATATCGCTTCCAATGGCCAAACGTATGTACAAATTACTTGTAGAGAGTAAAATTCTGAACAAAATGAGTACCTACAATATATATCTTTGTTGACTACAAAGCGCACAACTTAATTTCAAAGTTTGGCTAAAATCAAATGCTTCACGTCAGAGCGTACCTTTCCCACTCCCACCGGCCCTCCCCGAAACCCCTTCATCAAGTTGGCATATTAGATGTTGATGAAAACAATTTATTTCATTACAATGTAACAAAGAAATGAAAAAGGATCCTATCTTCATATAGAACCCATTTTAGTTCTTAAAAGGAAGCGCAAAAATACTGATAGGTTAATTTCAGAACCATCCAGAGAAAATGACTGATTTTGAGTGACATGATAATACCTGCCGATTAATCGGTCACTTTGTCGATTATTTATAATCGGTCAAATCTTGCCGATTAATCGGTGGATTTTTATTTTTTCAAAATAAATTTTTTTAAGCATATCTTCAACAAGAAGCTATGCTGAATACATTTATAAATAATAAATAAACGTAATTTGCTGCAAATATTAGTTTAGAACTGCAGTATGAAAGTGTACAGAGTAAAAACAAATCGTTTAGTAAATGCGTAAAACTGAATGAAAAATGAAAAATTCTCACAACTGAAATTCACATGACATTACAAATAATAATTAAATGACAGGATATTTTAAATTAGAATGCAAAAAAAGATTTATCTTCCGCCCCTCCTCCCCCCTGCCCTCCTTTCTCTACACTTTTCATTGCCTTGCAGCTTACTTCCCTAGCAGCTGTTTTTTATTTTTATGTTATTAATGTTGTTTCTATTTATCTTTTGAAGGACAGAAATGTAACAGAAATAAACAAATGTGTTATGATCTCATTATAACATCCTCTTAACTCTCTTTCCGCCCCTTAACTCTTTTGTTTTATTTCTTAAAGAAAATCGGGATCATTTCCTAAAGTTTACGATGATACCCTGACCCCAGCTTTAAAGAAAATCAGAATAATTTCCTAGAGTTTATCATGAAACCCAATCCGAGCTGTTGGTGACACAACTTGATTATTTTTTCAGTTATTTTGTTCCTCGAAACTATATAATGAGTGATTACATACAACAAGCAATTTAAATTTAATTTTTGATACAACGAAAAAAAATTAAAAAAAAAAATATTATTAGATGAATGAAAACAAATATGTAAATACTGTACTATAATTATTTTTTTTTTGCACACTGATGGTTAAATATTATTTTTATTTATTTATCTATTAGTTTTCTGAACAAATATGCACACATATGCAATGTTGCATCATGTTTCATAAGTAGTTAATTTTCCCCTTTACAATAGTGCTTTTAGATAACTTTATATTTTCATATAAAAAAAAGCTTGGATTAAATGGCTACTAATGGTTAAAAATAATTTTAAATTAAAGATGCTCCTAACTTTACCTGCCGACCACAGGCAGCCCCTAATATTTTTAAATTTTCATGTCTAGTTAATATTATGCGGTTTTGTTTACATGAATATGGAAATTGCTTGAAAGAAATTGCTTAAAATTTTGAAATTATTTTCGGTAAATTAGGAAAGAGGAGAAAAATCGTCTCTCGGAAATAAACTGTTTTGACTATTTCGAAAGTGAAAAAAAAAAAAGAAAAAAGAAAAAGAAAAGAAAAAAAAATTGACGAAGGAATCGGTAGCATTAAAAATAATCGTTATGATCATTAATCGGTCAGAGCCGATTAATTGGTGATCGGCCAATTTGCTAATCTGTGCATCCCTAAATTAAATCCCTCTCTGTTTTCCTGGATCAAAATTTTAACATTCAGGGCTGTTGATTACATGGACTAATTTGTAGAGATATCTTACTTACAGTTGGGACTTCCTAAACTAATTTTTGGGAGGGGAAAATTCTTAATTTGCCGAATGAAATTCCAGTTTTATCAAATTATAAATTACGAGCAGGCACATATGTTTAAAAATGTAACATCTGATGCAGAGTTTCTCAAACTGTGGTCTACGGACCCCCGCAGGTCCGCGATGTTATCCAGCTAACCAGAGGGTCCCTGGTTCGATCCTAGCCGGTCGAAGATCCACCGTCTTCGTTAATGGTGACTGGGGGCGTTAAATATGCTCGCGGTCACAAAGTCCTCCAAGTGAAACGATACCTCCGGGGGTTCTGGATCAGGGATTGCTCTGTTTCTGGTCTAGATCAAAAAATCCAGAGCCGTCTTCAGGGTCCCATCCAACTGGTTAAACCAGAAATAGTGGTAGGTACGGTGGATTCTGGAATGAAAAGTTATCCAGCGAAAATGTTAAATATGTATTTGAGATTGAAGGACGAGTAACGATCAAAAAGAAAGCACATTTATGAGAAATATAAAAGTTCTTGCTGAAATACATGCAGGGGGTAGAAGCAGTCCCTCCCCCCCCTCAGAAGTAAATAGATTACACATTAATAAAAATATACAGAACAATGAATAAATAAATTTAAAGGGAAAAAGTATAAAAATATATTAGAAAAAAATTAATTTAACTGCGTCAATTAATTAGGGTGTCCGGAAGGGGGGGGGGGGGGTTCCGCGAAGGTCTGAAGTTTGGGAGGAGGAAATTCTCAATTTGTCAAATGAAATTCCAATTTTACCAAATTATAAATTACGAGCAGGCACACATGTTAAAAAAACGTAACATCTAACGAGAAGGTATCATTAAAAGACAATTTAAAAAATTAAAAAAGAAAAACAGGTGCTCATCTGGGGGGGGGGATTATGGCGCAAACTGCGCCGTGAAAAAATTTTTTGGAGGGATTTTTAAAAGGGGTACTTTTCTCTTTGGGGGGGTGGCACTTCTCAAAAAAAAGATATGAATGCTGCAGTATTGTCTCCAAATGTGACGAATCATCAACAACTTTGGGGGCCGTGCAAGGGAATTTTTAGGGAGGTCTCAGTGACCTCCTATGACCTCTCATCGGGAAGCCCAAGCTTACTTAATTCCAATCTAACAGAAAAGTTGAAGAAAGTTTCTGATTGTTCGATGCAGTTTTGTAACTGTTGTGTGGTAAGATCATACAATTAAAATAAATTGATTCAGAAGTTTGCTCTGCTCGCTTTAAGCTCTAGCAGACGAAATTAAAATTGAATGGTGCTGCCATCTATCAGCCAGTGGAAATGTCACACAATGCAATGACGTCGAAGGTAAACAAGATCGGTAATCGACGTGCGACGTCTGGGAAGTGTGTGTGTGATTACCGGTAGCTCTTTCCGTGTTTTTTTCTGCAAAAAAGTTAATTTATTCCATGTTATTATTTAGCATGAATGAATTCAAATGCTAAATAACAAAAATGATAAAATTGTGAAATGCAGGTGTGATTATACTCTTGTTTTTTGTGGTTAATTTTCGTTAGGGTTAGCCTGAATATAATCTGAAACCACGTGGATTGTGCAACCTTCAGTTAAATTTCAGATAACCATTCTGTTTTCTTAATCACATTTGTGTGCAATTTTTTCGTATGCGTTTGAATGATGTAAAACTTATAGTCATTCATAAAATCCTTGACGTTAAGAAGCTGCATTTTGTTAGTTTTCGCAATAAGCATATGTTTTTGCTTCCAACTATTCATGGCCTTGTTACGCAGACTTTTAAGGTCACTATCAATCGGCACTGAATAATTCTTAAAGCTTCGGCTGTTTTGTTAAAAAAAAAAAAAAAAAATTGTTGAAACGCTTACTTCTGAACTTACCTTTGTTTTTACAATTCAAACTTGAGAATTCATAATTATTTTAACTTGGGGGAAATTAGGATTTTGTCAAAGCTTTTATATTTTCTTTTTTGTTTGCTATTTTGATTTTCCTCGATAACCATAAAGGAATAAGTTACCTTCTTTTTTTAAAAATCACCTAGGTTTGAAAAGGAGTTTTTTTTTTTTTTGTTTTAAGAAATCTTTAAATCATACTGGAAAGAAGCACGTATGCTTTGTAACTACTTTTTGTGCCTGCTCAATAACTACTTTTTACACACATTAAGATTGGACATAAAAAAACTAAAACCATTTCTCATTTTTGTTCAAAAGTACACCCCCCCCCCCCTTTTTTTTAGATATGTACAACAGAAACTTTATTATTTTGTCTATAAGTATATGGAAAGCAAAACTTAATGTAGATCGTAATGCATAAACAAAAAATTTTACATGAAAGAAAACATCTGTTTCAAGGAAATGAAAGCTGCTTTTTTCCATACTTAGAGCAAATTATAGAGTTATAAAATATCTTTTGAAATAGTTGTTTGCTTTTTCGTAAAATTTTTAGTGCATTACCAAAGAACTTATTTTCATTGTTCTCAATAGCAAATATCAGGATTGCTGTGGATGTAATATGGTCAAAAATCTCAAAATTTTGAAGTAGGATGCATGCAATAGGACCATATATCTTGCAAAACAAATTTTTATAACCCAGGCTTATATGGATGTCTCGATTTCCAAATTGAATAACAGAAAAGATAGTGTTACAATTAATTAAGCAAGATACAAAAACCTCAGGGGCGGATTTACATTCTATTCAAGGGGTAGCGGTTGAAAATCGTAAAAGCCATCCCTCCAGACCTGTCATGTAAGGGGGTCAGGAAGTCTATCCCCCCCCCCTGCTTTGAAATATTAATGCTTTTATATATAAGTAAGTGTGGTTTTTGTTGTTTTTAATACAATTTGCAGTGAGCTCTCCCCCTCTCCCTTTGGAAGAATTCGAAATGACGGGCCTGTTTCCATCCTACCCCAACTTCGATATGACAACGAGCCACTGTGTTGACGAGTTGGTTTGTCTATCTGTAAGAAATTTAGTTTTCTGTGATAAAAATTTATACTCACAAACAGTATTTCCACTTAGGCATTTTCCGTGGAAAGACTTCCAATAAACTTTAAACATTTAAATTTTTTTACAAAACCTAAAGTAAGCAAGTAGAAATCAATAGGTAAAAAATTAGTAATAAATAAGTAAAAATATCCTTTTTTCCCCGCTTTTTTTTCTTTTCTTTCTTTTCCAAAACGGAACTAAGGTATTTGAAAGGGAATACTTCTCTAAGAAAATGAAGTACTTTTCAAAAACAAAAATACATTTTTCATGAAGTTATATTCTTTTAAATTGGAATCTGGGGGAATTAGAAACACTGATACTTGAAATGAAAAAAAAAGTTTAAAAATTCATAAGTTTTAGGATGAATGATGAAATTTCCTTTCAAATACCTTAAGCTTCAATCGAGGTGTGAAGAGAAAGCTCTTAAACTTTACTTTGTTCTTTTTTCACTTGTGATTCTTTGTCTGAACTCCTCAACAATCAGTTTTGCATACGTTTAAATTTCAATATTAGTTGGCATTATTATCTTGTCTTTAATTTCTAATTGCCCCCCTCCCCTATCGCCTCTCACATATTTATCGCCTGCTTGAAGTGCCAAATCACACCTTTGGCGGTGATCACTCCTAGGGTTGTGAGTAGTGATGTGCCGGATTGTTAAAAAAATAGATCCGCGGATACGGATCCGGATCATTAGAGTCAAGATCCGCGGATACCAATACGGATCTCAAAATTTTTATACCCGACTCAACTATCCAAGTGTAAAATTTGTTACGAAAGGTATTCCCATCAGGGTAATGGTACTGTTTCTTCAAAAAATGTCATATACGGCGAAAATATAATCAAGACTATGATTTACTCTTTAAAGACTTCTCCGCTAAAATTGAGGGAGAGTTGGAAGGAATGCATCAGCTCTGCATTGATGCTTAGAATGTGAATATAACATACATGGGCAAGACATAACATACAGGATACAGGAGAAAGAGTGCAAAGCTGCTACTAGACAGGTTATAAATAATTTTTCGCATTTTATTTCAGCATAAATGCAGCGCTGACCCATTCCACCCAACTTACTCCGACCGACGAAATAACAGAGGCGGAAACCGCTTTACAAACAATAAATAGAGAATTTAGGACCCCAAATGAATGACAAAAACTTTTTTTAAATTAAAAATTAAAAAAAAAGATATGTCCCAGAGGGAAGATCTCATAAAGATGAATTTCGCAGATCAGAACACACATTGTTAACAAATATGAACTGACAACAGCTAGAAATTTTAAATCATTGAGCTTTTTCTATTTATCTTCCGACTATGAAGTC
Organism: Uloborus diversus; assembly: GCF_026930045.1. Classification (NCBI taxonomy): domain Eukaryota; kingdom Metazoa; phylum Arthropoda; class Arachnida; order Araneae; family Uloboridae; genus Uloborus; species Uloborus diversus. Next base: position 159,506,409 of record NC_072731.1, on the reverse strand, counting down.
GCTACCAATCATGTGGACAAAGGATTTAAAATTTACTTAACAAGATTATAGCTCCCACTGTATATAACTCGGAAGTTCCAAACAAATATTAAATACACAAAACTTCGTTCTTTCAATTAGGGCCAATCGATCCAGGTACCTTTTGAACGAAAAAAGAACAATCAAAATCGGTTCATCTATTTAGGAGCTTCAATGCCATAAAAAGACACTCAGAAACACACTTTTAAAACTTATTACCCCTTCCACTTTGCGCCGGGGGGATCGAATTGTCTTCTGAAATGATACCTTATTATTTAAATCAGGAATAAAACCTAATTTAAACGTAATTTAAGAGTCTTTTATTCAAATATTTAAGAATTTTGAGAATAGGAAAGATCCGTCAAAAAAGTTACGGATACGGATCTTTATTTTCCCTCGGATATCTACGGATACGGATGTCCGGAACATCACTAGTTGTGAACCACTTTCTTAATCATAGCAACTTCTTATCATACCAATATAGTGTAGTCCTGGAAGGAAAAGACAGAAAGTCACATATGCAAATATAAAAATAGTTAAAGTTCAAAAAATGGAGAGGGGGGCGAGCTGAATTTCAAATTAAAATGTGGGTAACGCTGTCCATCCTTGACTTCACTGTCTCAATTTAATTTAAAGAAAAATTTTGGAATTGGCTTGATTAAAAATAGTAGTGATTGCTGCTAATTTCTTTTTGTATTATTTGTTTCAGAAAATGACGGGCACAGAGGGGGCGGTCGCCCCCACCGCTCCCCTAGTAAATCCGCCACTGAAAACCTTGTAGAGTGATTGACACAAATCAGTGTTTTTATGCTTTGAAAACCTCAAAAAATTCATTAGTATAAAATTTAATGAGCAATTATGTTCATGTATTGTTTCGAATTAATCAGGAGTAAGCGTTAAAAAGCCGAGCTACCTATTTAGCCTGCTAGTTTTACCTGTAATCCATCAGGATTGGTCATTTATAGGGAGATGAATCTCCCCCCCCCCCTAGACACACTTAGAAAAACTAATGTTTTGTCCTATATGTAGGCACTGTTTTTGTTGTTTTCTGATAAATTTCGCTCCTTTTCTCACCTCTGAAAAAATTCGAAATGGTTAGCCTGAATCCATTGAAACTTGTAATAATATTACTTTGGGTTATAATCTAATAAGTTAATGTCATGAGGTTCCATCAACTATAGTTGGGACAAACCTAGCATTGTGAAGGCTACGCAGATCCTACTTACAGCATTAAATAATTTTTCGGTTCTAGAAGGGCCAGGTTACTGCCAGGTTAGGTTTACCCCAACTATAGTCATGTATGCATGAAACAGATTAAATATAATCTTTACTTAGTAAAAGGTTACAAATAAATGGATTAGAAAATAAGCAAAGCAAAATTATTTGCTTCAAATAAAGCTAAAGAAACATAGAAGAAAAGTTGTCCACAAAGAAAAGGTGCAGATTCTAGATTATAAGGTCAATTTGTTTGTGCAGACCCCTTTCAGTTACATTCAGTAGGTACCCCTTGTCGGGGGCCAAGGATTTAAAATTGCTAGCCAACCAGGGATGTTTGTGATCGTAAAAATTTGGGCCGACAACAGTTCTAGAAACGAAAAATTATTTTTGAAAAAAGCTTTTAAAACGGTATGTGTAAATTTTGTATGCATATTTGAGCTTTTTTGGGAGGGGGGGAGAAGTAAAGAGTCGAGTGTAAAGCACACCCGACTTTTTAAAAGCATAAATCGAATTGAAGTTGCAAAACTCAATTGAAGCAAAAATTAGAAAACAGCAAAATAAATTAAAATTGATAATGAAAATTACAACAGAAATTAGAACATCTTTGCTCAATTTTATGAATTATCTGCTTGGAATTATAATCTTATTACAATGACATAAAGTGAAAAGGTTTGAAAGTGATTTGTGAAAAAATGTTCGAAAACTATTAATGTGTACAGGCTTAAGTATCCTTAAGTTAGTCATAGGATTAAGTAGAAAGTTTTTAAATCAATATGAGGCACACGTTATGTATTCAGATTATCAACCCAAAGTACGCAATAGTGATTTCGGCCACAATCAAGGCCAAATGTTTGACTATTTGACTATTTTTTGTTTAAAAACAAAGCACAGATTGCAGTCAAAACAAAATTGTGTTGCGTAATAGTTCAATATACATATTTGAATTGGCTTGCCAGACGTCCCGGTTTGACCGGGACAATCCTGGTTTTCAGACAAAATCCCGGTATCCCGACCGGTTTACTCCAGGTCCCGGAAAAGCAAAAGTTGATTACAAATGACCAAAGAGGTCTAAAAATAATTAACTATGAATGATTATTTAGGATAATTATTTTATCATTTGTAACATTGACCAGTAAAATTAATACCTAATTAGTTTGTTAGTATTTTTGCAATAGCCTTAAATCTGAAAAAGTCCTATAAAAGGAAAAGTATAGATCAATTTTTTACTTTTCATTCTAAGTGTTTTTTTGTAATTAAAATAAATTTTTGAATATTTACATCTAAGAAATGAAATGTTCAAATTTTTTCTGCTTATGTGATTTTTTACTACCCCTGTTAAGGTTTATAATTAATAACCATTTATTCATAACATTAATAATAAACTGCCCTATAAAACATTCCAAAAATTAGCCAGAGGTGTGTACCTTTTGAATACTAGGGACTGTGGTGGTGGTGGGGGGGGGGACATCTCTGTGTCCCAGTTGCACATTACAAAAATCTGGCAAGCCTATATTTGAAGATTTTAAAAAATGATTTGGAACTTTTTTTTAAAAACTTATTTCAAAAAAGAGTTTTCTGAATAATTGCTAAAAAGAAGAATGTATTTTCTAGCAACAGTTCTTAAGAGTCAGAGCTCTAAATTTTTGCTTTTAAAAACTTTTTTTTTTTAACAGAGGCATTGTTTCATAAAGCTTCTCAAGTAAATAAGAAAAAAAAAAAAAAAAACTGAAATAATGCAGCATTGAATTACATCATATAAATTTAGTTTGTATATGCAGTTAGTTACATAGAATTTTTAAAATTTATTTGTTAAAAATTATCCTATAAATTATTTAACATAATCTTATGACTCCTCACTTCTCCAAATTATGATTTTAGTAATGCAGCAAACATGGAAAAGATAGAGTAATTTCCAATGTCATGATAGTTTTAATTCCTGGTTGTATTTATTTCAGACATTAGCATTTTTTAAAACCAAAAAGACGTACTTTTCAGCATTAGACTTGACTATGATTTTATAATAATACGTCCCTGCCTTAACTCATAATGCAATATGTATTCACTCCTGTCGGCACCACTGCTCTACTTTATTGTGCTTATTTTTTTTTTTTTTTTTGCCCTCATTGCTTCCCCCTACTCCCCCACGGAAATTTTAATGTATTTTTTGACATATATTTTACAGGACACTGAAATGTCTGATGTTGAAAAATTTCCTATAAATGAAGAATATTGTTCCATAACTGAGTTCAATTCATTGTCTTCTGCTTTTCCTACAGTAAGAACTTAATTATTTTTTGTTTTGATATTGTACTTGTTCTTCAAATGCTATAACATGTAGCTTGTTGACATAAATGTGTACAGTAGACTCTCTATTTTGAACATTCATGAGACCAAACAGAAGTGTTCATTATAGAGGGAAGTGGTATTAATGCATATGGGCTCCCCTGCACCATCAAAATGTGTTCAGAAAATTGGGATGTTCACATTAGAAAGTGTACAGATAGAGAGACTCTACTGCACTTGTTTTGAATAAATGTCACCTTAAATTTTTGGTATGAAATTGAAAATTGGAAAATAAAATTTAAAGAATCTAATTTTTATTTGAGTTAAGTTACTGTGTATTTGCAGTGCTCTTCCCCTGTTTAATGTTTCCCGACTTATATTTTCCTCCAATATTGAATATGTGATCCCTTTTGTAGATGGTGACTAAGTAAAATTGTACTCTTGAAGTTCAGTAATGACATAATGTTCTGTGAGTAGTCAGGCAATACAATTTGTTCTCTGTTTAATGATACTCTAATTAATGACTTTCTCTATTTAAGAATGACTTTTCACGATCCGAACCCTCCACTATAGTTTTGGAAAAACATTTTGTTTAAGAACGCATTCTACTTAAGCACAATATTTCCTGGTTCCTTGAAAGTCGTTAAATAGAGAATCAACTGCATTAAACATCCAGGGCAAAATAGTCGTAAAATCAAATCTGTCTACCTCGAATTTTACGCTACAGAAAAAAATATTCGAGTTGAGAAGGTTTTGAGACACAAAGGTTTTGGTGAAAGTATAACAATAAGCAATTGAAATAAAATCAAAGAGTTAACACTTTTTTTTTTTTGCATTTATGTTGTTGACCATTTTACAGTATGATTTATTGTGACTATACATTTTACTATTATTTGAGATTATATAAGCAAGGATGACTCAATCGGCAAGGCGCCGGGCCTGTAACCGAAAGGTCTCAGGTTCAATCCCGATTGGTTGCATTGGCCTATTTCATGGTAGAGATTACATTGATAATAAGTTTATGCATATTTTAAAAAACAAAAATTACTTTTCAGTGATTGTCATTCAAAAATGTTCAAACATTATAACATGACCCAGAGAACGCAACAAAATAACTGTTCCCAATGACTTGAAAACAAATCTCACAAAGCATTTTTACATGCCAAGTTTATGAGTGGATGCTAAGAAACTTTGAGTTTTCCATGGGCTATATATTCCATACGATATGCAGGACTGTATGATTGCTGATATTAGTAAGAATGTTTTATCTCCAAGTTCTGCTGTTGAAAAGAATCGCTGGGAAGCAAACTGGAAATTCGAGATGTAGAGGTTTTTGGGGAAAAGTTATTCAGGATAAACATGTAAAAATAAGTTGTATTTATGCTCTAAATGCCGGGTAATTGAAAAATTTGGAAATAGGGATGCTTTTGAGATTTAGGCAAGTTAGAGATAAACAGATTCGATTATTTCTTATAAGATGGTCAGGGTAGAATTAGTTGTTTTGCGCACAGTAAAAATAAAAATGATGTAACAATAAAGGGCTGCATGATATTTGTTTGGTATTATTTATTTCATTTTTAATAAATTTGTGATGGATTTATATATTGGTACTTTGTGGGATAAAATTTAATAACAAAATGCTATGATCAATCATCTATCAGGGTCATTATATGACTGCAAGGTCACTCTCCCCCTTTAAGTTTGAATTATGTTGTATGTAACAACCAAAGTAAATTTATGAATAAAGCCCATAATGTGTGAACATTTTGATCATGAGAGTAGCATATAATGAGTGATTTGTTTAGAAGGCGAAAATATTCCATTTGTAACTATTCCTCAATTCATGGGTTCCCAGAATGGATGCTATGGCCCCTTGGGGTGCAGTAAAGAGAGACGAGTGGTGCCGCAACATTTTCATAGTATTAATGTAATTCGTATAATAGAGATGGATTTGGATAGTGTGAGAAAATTAGTTCTTCAAAGAGTGCCTCAAATCGGAAAAGTTAGGGAACCCATGCCTTAATCCATAAGATCAGATGTATCCAATCTATTAATGCAATAAGTCAAAATAATCGACTGTAATTGCAAAAAGAACAATTTTTAAATTAAGTACTTCTACAAATACAATTCACTGGAAAAAAAAAGTCTTACACTGCGTAAATTGAAAAAAAAAAGAGAGAGAGAGAGAGAACATATGTAATATGTGTATTTATGATACCTAGCAATATGCACTATTAGTTCAAAGCATAATTATTGCATTAAATGGTCAACTTTGGGAAAACTTATAAGTGGAAGAATTTCACTTTTGAGGATTTCAGTTTTGAAGAGGGCAAAATTTAACATTGTTAATATTGTATCTATTCTATTTGCTAAGCACATTATCAATCAATAAAATAAAACTTAATAGTATGCAATGTTTGATTTCATGCAATTCTCACTTACTGTTTTACTGTTGAGTAGCTCAAACAGTCCTTTTTAAAAATGTAACTTCTACCTACTAAACTCGAATTCTCAAGTAGCTATTGGAAATTTCAAAAAGGCCACTGAATATAACGATATACTAAGCACTTGGCATTTTATATTTGAATTTGTGACTTTTAATTTACATTTCACCAAAATGAAATTTATTAAAAAGTTGAACTTTTTTTTTTCTAAAACAAAGTTTTTCTGCTTCAAAATAAAAAATAAATATATATATATATATATTCCCTTTAAACTACTGTCTTAAAAGTAACTTGGGATTGCTACATCCCTATAGTCTCAAAATTTTATATCTTTAACTCCTCCTATTTTATAAAATGTCAGATCTGAACCTTACGACTACTTAAATCTAAATTATTATGTTTTAATCATTCAGTATTTTTATTTTAGGATAACTTCTCAAGCATTCCTGATGATTTGCCATTATCAAATAACTTTGGTTGTTATAATGATTCAATGCTTGGAAATATTAATGCAATAATTCATCATGCTGTAAGTTTTTTTATTACAAATGTGATGTTTTTGTTTGTTAATTAGTTTATTATTATTTATTGGAAATCTTTAATTTTTTAATGAATTATGGGCTAAAATTGAGAGTGGGATACTCCGCTTTAAATTTCTTAGATCCCTTTCTTGAAAATATGCCAGGGGAGATTTTTCCTGTCTGTGATAAAAATCATCAAAGCCTATTTAGACTGCTATGTTAGACTACTGCAATAGTTGCTTCAACATGAAAATAATCTTTCCCTTCTGTCCACCTGGCAACTGAATAAAATATTTAACCTGCCATATATCTTTTTTTTTTTTAAACCTTGTCATTTCTATTTTTGAGTACTCCATTTCCATTTTTACTCTCCTAAGGATCTAAAGTTCACTCATGGTAATTTTCACTTCACTAAACTATGGTCAAAAAAAAAAAAAAAAAACCAAGATTAATTTATATTTTAAATTGATAAGAAAAACAGAAGTGAAAACAGTATCCAGCACACAGCATCCAACACATAACATGCCTCTGGCATTCATTTGAATTTTGACTTCTTGAATTCAAATAATGGTTGCAATAAAAGCCATTGGTAGAAGCAAGAAACCTACCAAGTAGGATCCTATCGCAATTCATGATTGCAAAAAACATAATTTGAATTCAATAGCTCAAAATTCAAGTTTTTTTTTTTTTTAATTTTATTTCTGTTCTCCATACTTCACCAAAGCAACTTACTTCATAATGCTTTTCCTGTTAAAAAACTCCAGCTTAGAAAATTTCTACATAATTAAGTATTTTTTTCTCTTGACTTCACCTGCCAATATTACTCTGGTTTGAACTTCAATACTGCAAGTTAGAAATCCGATATTACAAACTGTGCCTTGTAGGCATGAAAATAAGGAACTATTTCTGTGACACAAAAAAGGTAAATATTAGTTTCAAGGAAAAAAACCATAAGTATATTTTGAGTATTAAAACAATTAAAAATACACGTATCTCAACAAGGGATGGTGTCCCCCCCCCCCCCTAGAAATTAGAACTTCTTTACTTTTAGTACTTTTTCTTTGTAAAATGTAAAAACATTTTTTCTCCAGCCACTAATGAATAAATTATTAAAAGTGTCAAATTTTAATAACTCTTATCTGTACTGAAATCGGTTTCCATTTGGAAAATATCTTGCTAAACCATGGGGAAAATATTTGAGCCCCTCCCCCCTTAAAATTTTGCATATGGGCGCCCATGCCCAACCAGTGCAAATGCAAAAAGAGGAATGTTGCCATTTTTTTTTCAAAAGAAAAAAATAATAATAAAATGAACTGTCATCCACCTTATTGTTATTATTTTTAAAAGATTAAGATATGCTGGTAAGAACTATAACCCAACGAAAAAATAGAAAAAACCCCTTATTCTCAAAAGAAAAAAATGAGTTTTTTTTCCTCTGGGTTATTTTTACTGAGCTAGACTTCACTGGGTTAGACTTCATGTGCATACAGCTCTTAGGGATTTAAAGGGAGGTTCTTCTACAGTTTTAGGGGTGGCAGTTTAACTACTGATTCACAATACACTCTTAGTACACATGTTTTAAAACCTGATAAATCATTTTGGCTAACTCTGTTTAAGGTGACTCCTTTTCTATATTTCAAAATTGTCAAAAACTCCCGGACTATACTGGTGTATGTGTCATAAGTAATTTTGCTAGGTTTTGTTGATTAAACTTAATTTATCTATTTTGTATTAACTAACATTATTATGATGTGTCTTAAAGTAACATTCAGTTGAATCTATTTTCCATTTATGCTTGCTATATATGTAACATTACATTTTATAAATAAGTTTTACAAATTTTAATATTTTTTAGGATGAAAATGAAATTCAGCGTGAGTTAGGTTTTTATCTACTAGATGAAAGTGTATTGGATCCTATAATTAACTTAGATGCTTCAGATCCACCTTCAAATTCAGATGAAACTGTGAACATTCCTAGGGTATGTATTTGTTGTGCAGCAATGTATTTTTGAAATGTTGAAAACCTGTAAGAGTTCTTTTTCCACTAAAAATGATTCAAGTATTTCTTGTAACTAAAACTGTTTCTTATGTTAGTTTGAGACCTCTGTTGTAGTTCTGAGTAAACGACAGCATGCAACATAATTGATAGTTTGAAAAACCACAATGAAATAGTTTAAAAATTGTTTAAACCTGCCCACCTCTCTAATTTCCGTGTTGAGCTAGTTTATGTTATAAAGTAAGTATTTGCTTGCACGGCGTGTCAAGAGATGGCGCCACTAAATAATGTAGTTATGTGTATGCGCTCTGCTCGAAAAGGAGAGCCCCGACGAGCAATCAGGCGCGGATCCACGGGAGGGGAACTGGGGGAACGTTCCCCCTCCAAAGTCCCAAGTGTACCTAAAAATTTTCAGAACAGAATACAGCACAATTCTTTCGTTTTTTAAAACTTGAACTTCAAGAATGGCACCAGGCAAAGCGAGGAGAGGATTGCTAAAGGAGATTCAAATAAGAGAAAGGTGGGAATATGCCCCCCCCCCCAAATCTCATATATACCTAAAAAATTTCACAACAGAGTGTAGGAAAATTCTTTTATTTTATAGAACTTGAAGAAAAGCTCCAGAAAAAATTTGGAAATAGCAGAAGCGGATCCACGGAGGGGAACTGGAGGAATGTTCCCCTCCCCTCAACGTATCATGTGCACCTAAAAGGTTTTAGAACAGAAAGCAGAAAAATATTGTTTTATAGAACTTGTACTTGAAAATAGGCTCTAGGAAAAACGACCAGACAATAGCAGAGGTGGATTGTGGATTCGTGGGGGAATGTCCCCCCCCCCCTAAAATCACACGTGTACCTAAATATTTCACAAAAGATTACAGAAAAATTCTTCTGTTTTATAGAACTTGAAGTTGAAGCAAAGCGCAAGGAAAAGCGAAGAGAGAATTTCAAAAACGGATCCAAGGAGGGCAACTGGGATATGTTTTCTTCTCCCCTCAAAAAAAATCCCAGTAATCCTGAAACTGTTCAGAAAACAAAGTACAGGATTTTTTTTTTCTGTTTTTAGAGCTTGACGAAAGGCTCCAGGAAACGCGAATGGACAATAGCGGAAGCGAATCCACGGAGGGGAACTGGAGAAATGTTCCCCTCCCCCCAAAATGTCATGTGTACACTCTCAAAAATGGACTTTCAAATTTGACGAAATTTTCTTCATTTTTGACGAAACCACTTCCAGGGATATGCTCTGAGCGAACATTTCGTCAAATTGAAGAAACTGCTTTTGTTAGTGGTTTGAGGATGCGAATTCCGTCAAATGTAACAAAATATTTCTTCATTCTAGTTTCGTCAAATTAACAATCATTTTCGTGGTTTTGAGAGCATTAGTTTCGTCAAATTAATTTCGTCATATGAGGACATTAATTTCGTAAATTTTTAAGAAAATTTTTTTTCCTTTTTTTTAATCTTGGAGCACATTAGTTTTTTTTTTATTTTTCAGAATACAGTCGAACCTCGTTAATTCGAACACGCTTTTCACAAATAACTGCTGAAATGAACTTTTTTGCAATCCTTGTTTTATTGTTTTTCGGATAAAGCGAACCACGTTTTTCATCGATTTTAATGGTCCCTTTAAGTTCGTTATAACGAAGTTCGACTGTATTTTATAAGATTCGTGTGCGTGTGATCAAATCGTAACTTCAGAATCTTGCCACCGTAGTTTCCCATTTTAATGCTTATAGTCACTTTCACAGGCCCGTCATTTATGGGGTCAGTGGGTCAATTGATGCCCCCCCCCCCTCCCGTCTTGATTTTTGAACATTCATGTTTTTACACATGACTGGCCGTCGTTTTAGTTGGTTTTCTGTAAAAATTTTATTGAGTACAGACTCTTTGCCATATTTGGAAAACATTGTAATAATGGGCCTGCAGCCCCCCCCCCATCAAAAAAAAAAAAAAAAAAGACAAGTAATTGTTGAAAAAAGATGCACATAAAATATGTCAAGCAAATTTTTATTTATGTGAAAATGCAAACAAAAAACTTCTTAAAAAAGGTAAAACAAATCATTGCAGATTAAACTCCCCATGTTATCTAATTAAACCCCATAATCGGGGTTTTCTTCAAAAAATCTAATTTTTGTCGGATATTTTCCAAATTTGGCACATAGGTTCGTTATTGGAGGCTCGGAAATTCACACAAGGTCGTTTATGTCTCTCTATGTGGGGAGGGGGGGATACACAATCCCGCATTGAGGGTTCTCCGTATTAAAAAAAGTTTTTGTACGATCTTTTTTAAATTTGCCACAGAGGTTTTTAGATGTTCAAGAATCACGCAAGGTTGTTTTCATCACTTTATAAGGAGATCGGGGGGGGGGGGTCTTTCAAAAAATCTAGTTTTTGTCAGATTTTTCCAAAATTTGGCACAGAGGTTCTTTGATGCCCGGGGATTCGCGCAGGATAGTTTTCTCCCCTCCTTTTTTTGTGGGGGGGGGCAACCCCTATAGTAGTTTTCCTACAAAAAATCCAGTTTTTGTTGGATCTTGCCGAATTTGGCACAGATTTTCGTTATTTGATACTCAGGAATTCTCATAGAGTGGTTTTCGTTCCACTATGGGGGGCAACCCCCATACGGAGGGGTTCTTATGAAAAAAGTTTTTATCATATCTTTTCCAAATTTGGAAGAGAGGTCCTCTAATGCTCGGAAATTCACGCATGGTAGTTTTCAACCCTCCATGATGGGGGGGGGAACAACCCCGCTTTGGGGGTTCTCCTAAAAAAAAAAGTTTTTGTCCGATCTTTTCTAAATTTGCCATTAAGGTTCTTTGATGCTCAGGAATTCACGGAGGTTAGCTTTCGTCACTCTATGGGGGGGGGGGGGGAACCCCGATGGGGGTTTACCTTGAAAAAATTCATTTTTTGTCGGATCTTTCCAAAATTTGGCATAGAGGTTCATTTATTGATGCTCAGGAATTCTCATAAAGTAGTTTTCGCGCCGCTATGAGAGACAACCACCAAATGGGGGGTTTTCTTATAAAAAAAAAACAGTTTTATCAGGACTTTTCCAAAATTGTCACAGATGTCCTTTGACGCTCGGGAATTCCCGTTTTCGTCCCGCTATGTAGTGGGAAACCATGTGTGTGTCGAGGGGGGGGGGGTCTTATAAGAAGCCAGTTTTCGTCTGATCTGTTCCAAATTTGGTACATTTGTCTTTTGATGCTTGGGAATTCCCATATTGTAGTTTTCGTCCCGCTATGTGTGGCAAACCCCACAGGAGTTTTCTTTATAAAAATCCAGTTTTCGTCGGATCTTTTCCAGATTCGGCCCAGATGTCATTTGATGCTGGAAATCCACATAGGATAGTTTCCCATGGGGTAGTATTCATATGGGGTACTACCCCATGTGATTAAAAGACCTATGTGCCAAATTAGAAAAATATCTGACAAAAGCCTGGATTTTTGTATGGAAAACTCCCCTTATGAGGGAGGGGAGTACCCCTAAAGCGGGAAGAATATTTCAAACTGTTTGGACTACATCGCGATGTAAGGATGGCGATGCATCACGATGTAGAAATTCCTACATCGCCCTGCCCTACTGGGAATATAAAAGTGCTACTTCCTCAGCAGACATTGGGTTCTGGAAAAATAAATCATGTGCCACTTTTATGCACAGTTACATCGATATATGCTCGGGAGAAATTTGCTGGGGATTTTCTTCTTTATTGCACTGCAATGAAAAAATTCCAGAAAAAAAAAAAAGATTTTTATCCAACTTATACCACAAATTTCAAAGAAAAAGTACAATAAAATGGGCAACTTTAAGTTAGTATATCTTTGTTCTAAAATTAGATACAGAAAATAAAATTTAATAATCTTAAGAAAAAGCTTACCTTTCTTTTTCCAATCAATTATTTGTTTTATTAATTTTGCTTGTATGTAAAATGTTTATTTGGCCAAATTGATGTTTAATACAGGAACTTGATTATTGCATGCATTTCATACTTCATACTTCGAAAAAATTCCTCTGCCAAAATTGCAAAAGGTATTTGAAAATATAAATCTTAAAAAAATGCAGATGTGAAATAAATTTTTTGGTAAAATTAATTTAGTGTAATGTTTGTTAAATAATTATAAAATATACCTTTGCTTTTTTACCCCTAAGTTTTTATTATTATTTCCAAACATTTGTAACATGAAATCAATGTATAATATACGAACACTCTGAATATTGTTATAATTAACGAAATAAAGGAAATACGTTTTTGGAAACTAATGTTAATAAACCAACATTTCCTTTTGCAAATAAAAAAACAACCCTAGTTAAGCCTAACGTGGAGGTGACTCAAAGTTAGTTCAAAAAACACACAGAGTTCTAAACCTAATCGAACGGTTTGTTTTCAATTTTAATGTGTTTTAAACACAACTATAAACTCAACACTAAACAAAAATGTAACAATAAATAAAAGAAAAAGCACATTGCACATACAAATTTTAATAAATACTAACCTTTTTTTATGAATCCTTTAGGATAATTTAACGAGCAAGTACAAGACTGAAACGAAAACTCCCAGAATGCACTGCAATATGACGAAATCGGGACGAAATAATTTCGTCAAAAAAATGAGATTTCTGGTTTTGTCAAATATCACGTGATTTGATGACGAAAGGGTAGTCGAAAATAACGAAATAGTGCTCGAGGATTGTCAAATCGTCAAAATTGAGCGTTTCATTTTTGACAGTGTACCTTTCTAAAAAGTTTCAGAACAGAGAGCAGGAAAATTCTGTTTTAGAGAACTTGAACTTGAAGAAAGGCGCAAGGAAAAGCGAAGAGAGAATTGTAAAAGCGGATCCAAAGAGGGAAACTGGGAAATGTTCTCCTCTCTCCTCAAAAAAAAAAAAAAAAAAAAAAAAAAAAAAAAAAAACAAGTGATCCTAAAAACTGTTCAGAAAACAACATACAGGATTTTTGTTTACTTTTTTTAGAATTTGACGAAAGGCTGCAAGAAAAGCAATTAGACAATAGCAGAAGCAAATCCACGGAGGGGAACTGGAGGAATGTTCCCCTCTCCCCAAAGTGTTCCCCTCTCATGTGTGCCTAAAAACTTTTAGAACAGATTGCAGGAAAATTCTGTTTTATAGAAATTGAACTTGGAGAAAGGCGCGGTGAAAAGCGAGGAGAGAATTGCAAAAGCGGATCCAAAGAAGGGAAGTTCAGAAAACAGGGTGCTAAAACCACCAGTAGTTGACACTTCAAAAAATTATTTTTTTTTCTACTTGTTAATATAGCTTGTAGGGAATGCATCCTAGGAGAAACTTTTAATACGTGATAACTGTACCAACTAGTCCCCTATTATAATGCAACTGAATCAGATTAATAAAACGAATGCACATATTTTTTTTGATAAAAAAAGACATTTGGTTGGAGTTGACACTAAACTAAAACCAGAACATCTAATTGTTGACGCACTTTGTTTTCAGTAGTTGATAGATGCTACAGAAAAACAGGAATTGCTTAATAAATGAATTCGTGCCTACTTGTGTGAATATAGGAATCGCACTGCCGGATCTAGAAAGCAGCAAGCCAATATCCTTGGCTTACCTTTTGTACATAGTCGATACCCTTGCCCCCCCCCCCCCCGTAGTTGCCGGGTAGCAACTTCTAGAAGGAGGCAAATTTCCACTATTTCTGTTTTTTCGTTGAACCTCGATATAAAATTTCAACGAAGGTGGGTAAAGGGTGGCAGGATTTAGGTTTTGCTCTATTCTGAAAAATCGAAGATCAGGCTATGCAAGAATGTAAGGACAGTTATAGAAAACTATAAAAATTAAATACTTCCGTCACAGGTTTTAAGACTATGAGAAGTTTACATAAAAATTCGAGTTCGGGGACTGAGTAAATATTTTTCATCGTACTAAAGGCTCATCGGTATGGCACAATATACAGCTTCCCAGTAGTTCAATTTATCCACTCTAGGGCCATTTCCAGTCTCCCAAATTTTCGTACTTGCTTTTTGCATCTGTTTTCCAGTAATCTTTCAAAAAGAAGTCTTTTTGAACACATACCTGTTTAAATTGTCTTTTGCATTAATTTGGTGTAGAGTTGATCAAAAAATTTAAAGCTTCTATACAACTCAGTGGCGGAACCAGAGGGGGTGCGGGAACACCCCAGAATGCTGATAAGAAATGTTTTTAAGAAACATTCTAACAATTAAAGAGAATAATAGAATGGACCTTGGGAAAACGAAGTTATTTTAATAAGTTGAAAAAAAAAAAGAATGTCGCGAAAAAATCTAAATTTCTTTTGAAAATAACCTTAAAATAAAAGTTTTCAATCGTGGCGGTTTATTGATCAGTTAATTACATCCCCTCCATTTTTTTTTCCTAGTCGGTCTAAAAATGAGAAAGTCTTCATAATTCGGAAGTCGGAAGCCCCCTTTTCCCTGCCGAAACGTTTAAAGAGTGTCTCAAATCTTGTTTTCAGGGTTTGAATTTTGAAAAAATTCCAGGGGAGAACTACTTAACACCTCGCATTCTGAAAACATCGAGAATCGTTTAACATTGCTTTTTTGGAGCTTTAAACTTCAAAAATTGCCGAAACCCTAACGTTACCAAATATGGTCTAGAGTCACGTTTTTAAGACGTCAATTACGAAAACTTTCCGGACAAATTCTCGAATGTTCTCGTAGGAAATCTAAAAATGAAAAAAAAAATTACAATTTCGAAAAATTTTAAGGGGGAGAGCATTTAAATTCTTCGTCACTGAATATCGCTTAAAAACTTCGTTTCCTAGGACTTCAGTATCGAAACATTTTTTGGTAAGAGCGCCAGAATCCCACTGCTCGTAACATTATCAAGGTTAGTCTGTACCTGCGTTTTAGGAACTTCGATTTTGAAAGATTGGGAGGAGGGGTGATCAATTTAGATCTATTCTACAAAAAAAAAAAAAAAAATCAATCTGAGGCAGCCCCCAAAAGTCCCGGCTCTTACCTTATCGTCAACATTTATCGCCTATGTTAGCGTTTTTAAAACTTCAATTTCTAAAAATTTCCACAGAAAGCCCCTCGAACCTTTATTCCCCGTAACATCAGAGGTCGTCTAAACCTGCGTTCTTAGGGCTATAATTTAAAAAAAAATTCCGGGGGAGAGCCCCCAGACCCCCCTTACCACTTGACGAAATATTTTAGGATCAAAATATAAATATAACAATGAAAATAACGGTTTTTTAAATTATTTTCTGAAAATTATACTTACAAAATTTGTAAAGCAAAATTTTTTTTATAAGAAGTGTTAAGATGCAGAGGATAAAGTTGCAAAACTCAATTTTTACGGTTATTTTTTTAATGAGCAGTTTCATATACCCCCCCCCTCCCCCATACACATAAACTGCTGAAAAAGTTCCCCTCCCAAATCCATAGTCTGGATCCGCCCCTGCGAGCAATGCAGGATGTTGGATGTGTAATCTAGGAATAAAGCATTTGATCTCTCCAATGTGTTTCCCTGCTCTGCAGAACCAACATTACAGTGGCGACGAGGATGCGATAAGAGCAGAGGAGAAAGTGATAAGTGAGTGATGCATAATTTTCGTTCGTCGGGAGGATATTATATACGAACTGTAAGCACATGGGCGTGCTAAGCCTAACGTGAAGGCGAGCGCTTGGAACCAGGGTTCGTACGGGTCATGGAAATCCTGGAAAGTCATGGAAAAAAAATAAGCAAATTTCAGACCTGGGAAAGTCATGGAAAATTGAAATTTTCATTGAAAGTCATGGAAATTTATTTCAAGTCATGAAAAAATGTCCTGAACAAAGAGAAGGTAACAGTAACTAAAGGAGCATTAGAAATCTTGAGTGATTTAACAGTATAGCACATAAAAGCTATTAAAAGTGGAAAATTGAACGATCCCAAAATCAAATCTGAATTTTGAAATCTCATTGCATCCACTTCTGTCGCAGCCGCTTGTCTTTTTTTGCGATGTGATTTAACTGCTTGGACATCATTTATTTTGAATTTACTGTTATTTTCTACACTTCTTTTGTTTCATATTCTGTAGTAGCGAAATTTCACGTTCTTAGTTTTGCCACGCCCACTCAAAAAAAAAAAAAAAAGCAATTCAATTGCATCTGAGTTTGATTCCATCACTCTTAAGAACTTTATTATTAAACTTATCAAAGTTTATCTTCATTTGTTGAAGGTTTTGGAAAATAAAGGTCTTTAGTCAGGCTATAGAATACAGAAAAAGAGGAATTCTAATACTCTAAAACAGTAGTGCCCAACATACGGCTCGCAAAAACTAATCCATGTGACCCACTGCTACGTTCAATGTCAGGAATCAAACATGTTCTGGAATTTCTGTTTCTATTAATTTATATGCATTTGAAAAATATGCAAATAAGTAAACAAAACAAGTATACTTTTGAATCAGAAGATTGATTCATTACTAAATGGTTTTTTCAAAACAGATCTGATTTAGAAACATAAAAAACTAAACTATGTGGCTTTACTTTAAAGAATCAAAATACTGTCCAGTAACGTGGATGATTAAATGCACTGTTGACACTAAAAGGCAAATTTTTAAGCAAATTTATTGAAACTTAGTGACGACTCATTCAACCTTTGTCCCATTTAATATCATTCTGCCTGTTTATAAATAAAATATCTGACATTTAAGCATCATCCTATTCGTTTCACTGCATTTTTACTTTACTTTTCCAAAAATTATCAAGTTTGAGATTAAATAGTGTTATTCTTTTCGAGTAACGAAGTCATGAAAATTTTCATTGAAGTCATGAAAAAGTCTTGGAAAGGTCATGGAGTTTTTTTCATCCAAATAGAGTATGAACCCTGTGGAACACTTCGGAACCATAACGGAAAAATAATTCTGAAGCATGGGTTCGCTTGGCCACATCAAAGAATACGATTCGGCAAACGAATCATGGACTCTCTACACGGAACGGTTACAGCATTTTTTGTTGCCTATGAGATAGAAGATGCCGATCGCCAAAGGGCGATCTTTCTAACCGTTGTGGGGCCGAACACTTATGCTCTGCTGCATAATTTGTTGTCTCCATCGGCCCCCACAGCAAAGACTTTGGAGGAAATTATGCAAGTATTGAACGCGCATTTCGATCCGGCCCCGTCAGAGATAGTGGAGCGTTACAAATTTAACAGCCGCGTGCGCCGAGCTGGCGAATCAGTGGCAACTTTCATAGCCGAGCTACAGAGTTTGGCTAAACATTGTAATTATGGGGCATCTTTGGATCAGATGCTGAGGGACCACTTCGTTTGTGGTATCCAGGACGAGGGTATACAGAGAAAGTTACTGTCGGAGACGCAGCTCACGTTGACGAGAGCTACGGAACTGGCAGTAACGATGGAAGTGAGAGATGCCTCCAACCTTCGCTTGTCGTCAGGCGTTGAAGTAAACAAGTTCCAAGCGAAGAAAAGTCCTAGCAGATGCACAGCAGACGCACAGAAATGCTACCGATGTGGCGATCCACACGTGCCAAGTGAGTGCAGGTTCAGAAGTTCTACATGCCATCTCTGCAAAAAGATCGGTCATATTGCAAAAATGTGCCGATCGAAAACAAAAAGTTAAAAATTCTCAAGTGAATAATGTGAACAGTGAAGAGCCTACTACTGAGATGTCAAGAACCTATACATTATTCAACATCTGTGATATGCAAGAAGCCCTGCCCCCAGCAAAGTTGGAATGTATTATTGAGGACTAGCCTTTCATTTTCGAAGTGGATACAGGTGCACCTTTTTCTTTGATACCTTTAAATTGTTTACAGTAAAGTTAAACAGAATTTTCCGCCATTGGAACCATCTACAATCAAGTTAAATTCGTACACAGAGCATCCTATTAGAGTCATTGGCAGTGTTCAAGTCACAGTGAAGTTTAAGTCTAATTCCTGTTCCTTACCGTTGTTGGTTGTCAAAGAAGGGAACGTGAATATGGCAGGTCATAATTGGATATATCCTTTGAAGTTAATGTCTGTTTTTAAAAATGCATCTCAACCTTATGCTGTAAATAATGTTCAAGGCCGGAATTAAATTTTGAATCTGTTTTAAAAGAATACAATAGTTTATTTTTCACCTACATTTAGCCTAGTAAAGGGTGTTTTAGTCCATCTGACAAGGAAGTCAGACATTACTCCAAAATTTTTTTAAGGCCAGGTGTATACCCTATGCACTAAGAAACAAGGTCGAAGAGGAAATTGGTCGCCTGGTAAATGAAGGCATCTTAGAACCTGTAAAGACTGCAGAATTTGTAGCACCAATTGTTCCAGTACTTAAGCAAGACAGCCGCATAAGAATTTGTGGGAATTTCAAGTTAACGACGAACAAAATAACAGAATTGGAGCAATATCCACTGCCAAACATTGAAGATTAGTTTGCTCAGTTATCCCGTGGAACCCTATTTTCAAAACTTGACCTCCGAGATGCTTATTGCCAGTTGCAGTTGGACGAAGACTCTAAAAACTTAGTAGTCATCAACACACAGAAAGGCCTGTTCCGTTATACCAGATTACCATTTGGTGTAGCTTCTGCTCCTGCTGTGTTCCAGCGAGAGATGGAAAAGATTCTCCAAGGTTTACAGGGTGCTTCCTGTTACTTAGATGATCTCCTAGTAACATGGAAAGACAGAGTAGAACATTTACAGAATTTGAATGCAGTTCTCTCACGCTTGCAAGAAGCTGGCATGAAGCTCCATCCGGAAAAGTGCGAGTTTTGGAGATCTTCAGTTGAACATCTTGGTCATTGCATCGACAAAGATGGACTCCATCCAGTTGAATCGAAGGTAGAAGCAATTGCCTGTGCACTGTGTGCACCTGATCCCAGAAACGTAGATGTATTGCGTTCGTTTATAGGACTGATCACTTACTACGCCAAATTTTTGCCGAACATGGCCACCCTGCTAGCCCCTTTGTATGAACTTTTAAAAGAGAAACAGGCATGGGAATGGGGTGCAACTCAGAAAGAAGCTTTTACTAAAGTGAAAGAAACCCTAAGAAGTTCATCACTCCTGATGCACTTTGATAATGCCAAAGAAGTCGTGTTGGCTTGTGATGCCAGTCCTTACGGATTAAGAGCTGTGTTATCTCATGAAACCAAAGATGGGGACCGCCCTATTGCCTTTGCTTCACGGTCACTGACTAAAGCTGAGAGAAATTATAGTCACATTGAGAAAGAAGCATTAGCTTTGGTGTTTGGAGTTACTCGGTTTCGAAAATACCTGCTCGGCAGAAATTTTACTCTTTTGACTGATCACCGTCCTCTTGTAAACCTCCTTTCAGAAGATAAGCCTGTTCCTACTGTTGCGGCTGCACGGATACAACGTTGGGCTCTGACCCTATCAGGCCTACTCATACAAAATAAAATATTGAAAAGGGAACTTGCATTCGAATGCTGATGCTTGTAGTCTACCTCTAGCTACTAGATATCTTGATCCGCCAGTCCCAGCGGAATCAGTATTGCTCTTGAAACAGTTTGACAGTAGTCCGGTAACAAGCCATTTAATTGCCAGAGAAATTGAAAGTTCCTCGGATCTGATATTGCTGCGTTCTTATACTGCAAGGGGTTTCCCTAAAAGCATCCAGCAAAATTTAAAACCATTTTTCAAATTAAAGGATGAGTTTTCAATCGAGGGGGGTATAATTTTGAGAGGCTCTCGGGTATTTATTCCCCCTAAATTTAAGAGATTCATAATAGATGAGCTTCATGCGGCTCACCAAGGCATAGTTGCAACTAAATCATTGGCTCGTTCTTAAGTTTGGTGGCCAAGCATAAATAGTGATCTAGAAGCTAAAGTAAGGGAGTGTGCTATCTGCCAGCAAAATGCTTCAGCACCTCCTGCAAAGCAAGTCTCATGGCCTGTTCCTGATCAATCTTGGGAACGAATTCACATTGACCATGCCGGTCCTGTGGAAGGACATA
Organism: Uloborus diversus; assembly: GCF_026930045.1. Taxonomy (NCBI): domain Eukaryota; kingdom Metazoa; phylum Arthropoda; class Arachnida; order Araneae; family Uloboridae; genus Uloborus; species Uloborus diversus. The sequence goes on along the minus strand of NC_072731.1, from coordinate 159,486,001 downwards.
TGCTGCTGATAATTGTTGATGCTAAGAGAAAATGGTTAGAAGTCGCCCGAGTCTCCAGTACCTCTGCTAATGTTACCATAATGGTTTTGCGAGATTTATTTGCGCGTTTTGGTATTCCAAAAAGCATAGTCAGTGACAATGGTCCTGGGTTTAGCAGTGATGAATTTGGTGAGTTTCTGTCGCACAATGGCATTTCTGACATAAAAACAGCTCCGTACCATCCAAATTCCAATGGGATCGCAGAAAGAGCTGTCTGAACAGTGAAATCTGCACTTAAAAGAATCAAGGAGGGGACTTTTGAGGAAAGACTTGTCAGATTTTTGTTTAACTATATGAATACGCCCCATGCATCTACGGGCATATCTCCTGCTTTTGGCATGTTTGGCCGACCCCTACGCTCACGCTTAGACTTGCTGAGAAATGCTTATAGGCAAAGAGAAGTCCATTCTGACCCTGCGAGATTCAGGACAGGGGATTTAGTTTGGGTTCGCAACTTTAGACAGGGCCCTAAGTGGATTGAGGGATGCATTCTAACCCAAATGGGTAAGATCGTGTGCAAAGTTGAAACTGCCAGGGGCACATGGATACGTCATGCTGACCAAATCCGCCGACGGATTGGCAGCAGCTTTAAAGAAAGTTCAATAAACCCTAGGCCAGCTACTGCTTCTTCAAATGCTGGAGAGGAGGACGCAGTTCCTGTGGTGGAAGAAGAAAAGCCGGGTGATCCAAATGAACCACCACTTCTTTCGCCTCCAAGTCATAATCCAGTTCCTAAGGAGCATCCTCCAGTTCTTTCCCCACAATGCAAAACTCCAACACAGATGCAACCTCCATCGACCCCCGATAGTAGCGCAGCAACCTCGGAAATAAGATTCCATGGTGATTGTACTCAGAAGGTCAACGAGAAACAAAGTGAGACCTTGTCGTCTAAACTTGTGAAGAACTTTTTATTATGTGAGAACTTTTGGGTTAATAGAGCTTTAATTTCATTTTTGTTATGTGAGAACTTTTGGTTTAATAGAACTTTAATTTCATTTTTGTTATGTGAGAACTTTTGGTTTAATAGAACTTTAATTTCATTTTTGTTATGTGAAGAGAGGATGTTATAAAGTAAGTATTTGCTTGCACGGCGTGTCAAGAGATGGCGCCACTAAATAATGTAGTTATGTGTATGCGCTCTGCTCGAAAGGAGAGCCCCGACGAGCAATGCAGGATGTTGGATGTGTAATCTAGGAATAAAGCATTTGATCTCTCCAATGTGTTTCCCTGCTCTGCAGAACCAACATAACAGTTTATGATGTATGCTATTGTATTGCCATGGTTATATCACCTTTTCAAATGCTTTTAATGCAAAAACATGATCATTGAAATCGTCAAAATGAAGTGCTTATACAGGGTGACCAAAAAAAAAGTGCCCCAATAATGATGATTGGACTTGATGTGGTATGCAAGATGGCGCTTAAACCACATCACACCTCAACAAGTTAGCTCTGCTAAAAGAGCGTTTCATGATCCTATGATTGCTTTGGATTATCCAAATCACACAGGAATGGGTATTAACTGGCCGCCTTAGTCTCCAGACTTCAATCCATGTGTCTTTTTTCTGTGTGGAAATTTTTTAGACAAAGTTTATGCACATTAATTCCCAAACAATATCTGAGAAGTCAGTAATTCAAAGTGAAATCAAGTACATTGATGAGCCAACACTGAAGTCTGTAATGCAACATTTTGGTCTATGTATGTGTAATGCAGGGCTCATAGTCCTCCTATATCTTCTATATTTCCTATATTTTCACAATTGTCAGATATTCTCCTATATTTCCTATATTTTCTCACAAACTCCTATATTATTTTTTTTGTTGGATGTTAAATGCTACCAAAAAATGCAAAAACCTTTGGTCCATTTTTTTTTCTTTCTCCCCTGCACTGTGCAGTCTTACATCTTTAATGTTGGCATATGTCTAAACTTCTGTTTGATTATTTTTATGTAACATACAAAATATAGATGGCTTTACTCGCAATTTTTAACTTGTTTTCAATTAATTATTTTTCTTTTAATGAGTTTATTTTTTAATTTTATAGTATAATTTGTTAACTTTAAGTGTACTGCTGTAAAGATTTTGAAACCTTTTAATTTTGTCACAGATGATCTTACATGTAGTTCAAATGACCGGTTGTAGCTCAGACGATTGTTTTTAAAAATGCCGTGTACAGATTTTGGTACCAATTCAACTTTGAGTACTTCAAATGTTACAAAGCTTGTAGCTCTATGAAAAAAGGCACTGTTTTGATGAAAGTGTCATTTTTATAGGATTTTGTCTGCTTTTTTTCAAGTATGTACTTATTTTGTGTGTAGATTTTCCAAGATTTTCAGAAATCGGTCTTCACCTCAGAAATTATTTTTTTTTTCCCTATCTACTCGTTTATGGTTACAAATTGCAGAGGATAATGGATGGTTCTATACTTCACTAGGGCTCTTCTAACACCCCCTTTCGTTTGGCAGATTAGGTCCAATTCACCCTTAATACATATGTGTATATATATATACACACATTACCTATAAGTTATGGATAATGCCGTTACAGTGAGCGCTGGGTCATTGAATCAGCCACTGTAATGAATCAATTCCTCAAATACGAAACGAAACCCAGTTTTAACATTAAAAAAATTGCAGAATATTCTAATCAAACATGTCCCTTAAATGAATCAATCGTATGAGACTGACCGTTTCTCTCTTTCTCCCACAAACGTGATGCCTTAGCCCCATCTTTTTTCTTTACCTTCCTTTAGTAAAATAAGTTATTTTTTTCTGTAACTAGTGAAACGAAGGTGAGGCAGAGTGTTGCACACTTTTTGTAACGATTTTCTCATGATATGTCCAACAAAACCAGTGAGACGAGAGAGAAATGGAGTCGACGGAAGTTTTCATTGTTATAGTTTTAGCATTAAAACAATGAGGTACATATCCCGATGACTATAGGTAGATTTGAAATTGAAAAAAGAATGTCCAAACTAATTATTACCTAGTTTTAACAATCAAGAAGAGTTGCATTTTTCGCAGCACGTAAGACAAAATCTGAATTTTGTAATTGCTTTTTCATACTGTTTTGTGATAAAATTCTTTAAATAATCTGAGAATGGATATTTTCAGTTTGCACTATACCTCTAATGATATCTCGTTTGACCAAAAATTTATTAAAGTTCTGAAATTGTATGTAGAATTCCACGTTTAAAAAAAAAAAAAAAAGAAAAACATGCACACACAATTTTGCTTAATTGAGTCAAAATTGTCTTAAACAAACATGATTCATATAAGTGACCATGGGTGCAAAGATTTATTTGCTCTCACATCTAAGACTCTTCACATTGCTATGGCTTCATGCATTGTAGAATTGTATTGATACTGGCACTCTGTTGAGCAATACCATTTGCATGCTCTCCCCCCCCCCCCCTTCAGGAAAGTTTTGAATTAGAGAAATAATTGTTTTTGTATTATATTTGGGAATGTTTTTTGTTTTTTTATCCTTTGCAACCCCCCCCCCCACCCACCCACAAGAATATATTGATATGGAGAAAATAGCGATACTTGGAGAGCGATATATCGCTGTATTAAAATTCTGATATCGCTCAGTCCAAGTACCCATGACTTCAAAAAAATAGTTTCTCTGCACATAAAAAGCTATTAAGTTTGTAGAGGGTAGTTCAGCTTCAAATTTTCAAAGTGTCCGGACTTTGAAAAATTTACATGACATCTGCGGTGTTGCGATAGTGAAGTTTGACTGTATTATGATTTACATGTATTGCTATTTTGCTTCGTAAAAAACCAAACGTGAATGTAAAAATTATAAATTATTGATGCTGCTTTTGAAGTTTTAAAAATGTATGTTTTTGTTCTTTTTCAGGAATTATTAGAAAATGCAACACATTCTAATAGTTTGTTTGAAGTTGCAAGTATTGATAAAAGAAAGAAATCGACTAAGAAAACAAAGAGAAAATCGAAAACATTCAAAGGTGAAACAGAAATTTTCAACCTGGAGAAGAGCTTTAAAAAGGAAAGGAGGTACATCAGTCAAGCAACAGTCACAGCTTCCACAGATACTTCTAAATTAAAATCTGATAAAGTGGAGCCTATTCCTAAACTAATAATTAAGTTGACTCCTAGACCAACTGTGCCCGATACATCCAACAGTTATTTTGCTCCTACTATTGCAGATAAAGTGAAAATGGGGCGAAGACGACAAACCAACAAATTAACTGATTATGAGTTTTCTAGCATGCTTCAAACCTTTGAAAAAACACAAAAAAAGTCAAGGAAACGTCAAAAGTGCCCATTAAGCTCTGTTAATGATAAAATATCTTCCTCAAAGTGTGTTGAACAAAGCAATTGTTTTAAAATGACAAATGTTGAGGAAAGTCAATCATCTTGCCAGGAAAGGAATATTGGAAACCAATCAAATTCAATGTTGTCTATCTCTTCGCAAAGCTCAAATGTTGCTGTAAATGAAGTTGCCAGTGACTCACTTATCCGTTGCTCTTACAACAATCAATCAAGTTATGGGGAAAACCCTCTTAATGTAGAAAAACCCATTTCAGAAACTGGCAAATTGATAAATACAGTGAAGAATGTTGGTGTCAGTCAGAATTTGGGAAAAGTACTTATCAAAAAAGAGATAAATGTTCCAGAAAATAATAAACAAAGGCATATAAAAAAAGAAAATAATGAATTAGAAGCATTTGAAAATTTTTCAGTTGAAAGTTGTATTGAAATTGTTAAAGAAGAACCGTTATATGAAGAAAGCGACTTATTTACTGAACTCTTTGATCCAGATGTCAATAATTTTTTCGCTAATGAAAGTGTTCTTACAGATGAACTAGAAAAAGCAATTTTTGATG